>NW_010303400.1:0-56916 GCF_000700745.2 Antrostomus carolinensis
TCCCCAACATTCTGTGATTCTGTGAAAATTAATTTTCATTTTGGTGCTTTAACTAGATATAATAGATATTTCCTAAAATAATAAGTGGTGCATATCTAAATTATTTTTTAAGTGATGTGTGAAACTCCTGACCTGAAGTTCTGTTTCCGTTATTACTGTGGCTGCTGCTGTGGCTGCTGTTGTTCCTGCTACGATTATAATTCACAGAAGAAAATAAAATTTATGTAAATAAGTATGATGACTGCAATATGCCACAGATGATATGACTTCTACCACACAATTGTGCAGCAGTCATTCCTTTTATCTACTCCAGAATGAACCCTCCCTAAAATTCATACATTATAAAATAGTTGTGGCTAATTCTTCAATGCTGAAGTTATGAAGATGATCATAAGTAAGTCTTGCAGGCAATTTTAACAATTCATTAAGCTTTATTTCACTTTAATATGTCCAGACTTGCATTTCAGGGTTTAAAAAACCTCTCTCAGCTTTAATTTAACAAAGGATAAGATGAATGAATCTGTATATGCAGTCCCTATAAGAAAAGTAAAAGCACTTCATATCTGTCTTCAACAGCCCTTTCAGCCAGAGGAAAACCACAGGCTTCTTGGAAGGAAGGTCTTTCTAATATGAGGCTCTAAGGGAAATAAAACTTTGAAGTTCCTTGCTTGTGGTATCATTTCTGGATTCCAGATGTCTTTTGCAAGTCTGAAGGCTTTATTTTTGCTTTTAAACATGGAAAATATATGAAGAACTTAAGAAAAATACTAGTGTTTTCAGTGTAGTAATTTTAAAGGCAAAGGATCAACATCCTTGGAAAATCCTTTTTCTTTTATCTGGAACATGCTTTTGGATCTTGGGTGAAAGGAAATAAGCATTCTCTGGATATTATTATTGCAAGAATCTGATTATTGTTGCTACTTCTGTTATTTGTGCATTGTATTTCCAAGTTCTTATCTGTAGCATGTTGTCAGTATATTTCTAGGGAGTTCTGATTTTTTGGGGAGTTCAGATTTTCTGATGCCAAATATAACATGCTGAGGGTGGTCAGACACTGGAACAGGTTGCCCAGAGAAGCTGTGGCTGCCCCCTCCCTGGAAGTGTTCAGGGCCAGGCTGGATGAGGCTTTGAGCAACCTGGTCTAGTGGAAGGTGTCCCTGCTCATGGCAGGGGGGTTGGAACTGGATGATCTTTAAGGTCCCTTCCAACCCAAACCATTCTATGATTCTGTGATTCTATGTATGTTCAAGTTGTCTGTCACATTAACAATCATAAAGTAAAGGTAAAATAGAGACAAGATTTGTGGAGGCCCTAACAAAAATCTTTTTGTGATTGTTTAAAATTTTTTTATGTTCATTTAAATAAGTAATTAGCTCCATGCAGATAGAAGTAGTTTTGGAGATGATTTAGCATACACTTTATCTAAGTACTTAAGTCTAGATATATACAACTGCTCCAAGCTTCCAGGCAATGTTTAATGAAGACATGAACCTAATCCTGCCTTTCCATAGCCTTGTACTTTTCAAGCTTATAAATTTGAAAATTCTGTTAGGAAAATAGAATACGCAAGTTACTTACGGCACTAATTCCTGCATGTGAGGCATGTTTTAAGGTGCAGAACAAGCAGACTGTGTATTTGAGATACATTTAGTACAAAAAAGAATTCTGAATGATGTTTCCTATGATAGTTTCAGAGAGAAATGCATTGGAACATTGCAAGAACTAAAGAATACTCAGCATCTGATTTTTTAGATGACATTTCTGGAGAAAGGAAGTGACATGAAAGCAATGGGTTTTTCAGAAATAAAACTCAAAATAAAAGCATGTCCTTTCATACAAATTATACAAGTATTGAAAATTGTATGTTAAAATACAGCATTTTGAGCTAGTACTGTCTCATTTTATTTAACTATTTATGTATTTGCTTGTTTCTTTAGAACATGGAGGCAGACTTTTCAGAGATAAGAAGTGAGCTGCAGTCACAGGATGCTCTCTGGAGAAGGATACGTCTGAAATGCCAACAGTTGCATACAGAATTATTGAAAATCAGAGAGTATAAAGATATGCAGGAAATTCAAATAAAGTATGTACGTGGAAGACTACTTATATTAGCAAGTACTTCAGTGCTAATAACTTTTCTTACATTTTGATTTAAATTAAGTCTGTTTAAAAAGATACTCTGGATTCAAATGTCAGATTCTAAACAATAAATATTTTCATTATCAATTATATATGACAAAATTGCAGGTAAAAGGCTTCAAAGCTGCCTAGATCTTTACAAATCGATGCATTTAATTTATTTCTATTTAAATGTTTACAGTGCCTCTCATTTTCTCAGCATTAAACCACTTTGGAAGCAGTGCGATTAAGATTCTCCCTACCTTCCTTCAAGTAAAATGTTCATTTTGTAGTTTATCTAATCTACCCTAGCTATTTGAGATTATATAAATACTAATCTACAAGACATTTCAAGATTCTTTCTACACACACTTGCACTGTCCTTTATCTCTACATATCTTCCAAGACTGAACCTGGGTTAAGGCAAACCATGGGTTGTTTGGTTTTTTCCATCAGTGAGCAGGTCTTCCAGAGTTTTGCACTGCGGAGAGGATACTGTAAGGTAAAGGTTATTGAATGTTCTACTTGTTTCATGTTTTGTTTCTTTCTTATTTAAAGGCATCAGTCATCTTGTGTACAACCTACTGAGCAACTGGAGTATAAAAACACTGAGTTATTACTGTTGGCACAAAGTCAAGAACACCAACAAGAAGAGCTAAACAAGGTATTTCATATTGTTGAGTAATTCCAGATCTTAGTTGCAATATAGGATTTTAAAAAGAGAGCAGAGGACTGACCTTGGTAATGTGCATATGCAGAAGAGAGCAGGAGGATAAATTGTGGCTTTGAAAGAGTATGAAGTTTTCACGTAAGAAGAAGTTTTCATATATGCTTGCATTTCTGGGGTTAGCTGTATAGCTGTACAACTGACATTCTGATTCTGTGCACTCACAACAGAGCTAGCTACTTCATTGAAATAATGGAAGAGTACATGCCTAAAAATCACTGTGATTCAGATAATACCTTCCAAGTAATAAACCCTCCAAGGCTATGAGTAACTCAGGCTATAGGAGGTAAGTAGCAGTTTGTAGGTGGTCTCAGATGTAAGATATGGCAACAGATCAACTGATACAAGTTACTATGGCAGGAACCCACGCAAGACTAAGCTTAATCAGTCACCTGCTGCACCGTCTAGGGCAGCGCCTTTGGTTTGAACTATGTTATCACATTGCATTGCACATTTCATGAGTGCTATGTGCAAGCAGTAGTGGCATGGCACTGTGGAATGGCATATGGCTTGCCAGGCCAAAACACTTCGGGAGTAGAGGATGCTCAGAACTCCTCTTACAGGCACGTTGTGGTTTTGCTGAGTAGCAATGTGAGCAGGAATGTCTCTAATTGGATGCAGCTGACTTGGATGCAGCAATTTTGGCATGATAGTCATGATCTAGCTCTTAGATTTTTCACATCTACTTCTATTTGTTTACAATTCTAGTATTTCTGTGTAGTTTGCATAAATAAAAATGAAATGCCATCTGCTACTGATTGTGTACAGTACTGTGAGGAATTATTAAAATGGATTCAAAGGTTGTTGTGCTGGCTTTTGTAGTTTTGCTTCTTACATAATAAAAAAATCTATCAGTACTAAGTTGTTGGCTACAGTAGAGAGATTATGAAAACAATCTTTCTGTTGATTCTTTGGAGAACTCTGCACAGAAGATAGTGCAGAAAGTTTGACCTTAGATTTTATATATAATGGCAGGAAAGATTTTCTAACATAGTTTCTCATTAAAGAGTCTCTAGATTGATTTATTTCTATTGCTTCCAAGTTAATTTAAGCTGCATTAAACTTATTTTAAACCTAAATTAACTTAGGAGCAATATAAATAAATCATACTTAGGTTTATTGAATGGATATTTCCTTGCATATTCTTTGCCATAAATTCCAATTCTTAGAAATAACCTCATTTTTATTACTTTCTTTTTAAATGTTAATTTAAATGCCTTGTATTTTGTTCATTTCTAATACTAAATAGGCAAATGAAAACACAAGAAAAGGGTTGAAAAAAGATGTAAAAATAAAGCTCTGTGCACTGACTCCTGAAGACGTTTTACTATAAAATCTCAAAAATCTCTGATTTGGTTAGAAGAGTTGCTGTCTTGGAAGCAACATCAAAAAAAGTCACTAGTAGGTAGTAATGTGATGCAATCATATTTACTGCACAACATTTTTTATTTTTGAAATATATTTGCTACAGATAAGAAACCATTTTTATCGAGAGAAGCAGTCCCATCGCTCTGAGCAGGAAAGAATGAAGACAGAAATCTCTGACCTAACAGAAGAGCTTCATCAGAAGGAGATCACTATAGCAACTATCATGGAGAAAGCTAGTCTTCTGGAAAGACAGTTAAAAATGGAGTTAGAGATAAAAGACAAATTGTTAGCAAAACAACAGGTATGCAAGCAGGCAAAACCAGCCTAGATCATTTTACTCCACACTATTGATAATGACATACATTATCTGTGAAAAAAGACATTACGTTTCTTGCTGTAGCTTTCATCAGCAGTGCTGTAATATCTGTGAAGTATTAATAAAGCAGCCAAACTGATACTGGAACAAGAAAGCACCAGTAAATGTCAACCGTACACCTAAACTGCAATTCATTCTGACCACCAAATGTAGTTACCATTTTAACATGTGAAAGATCTTGAAAACTTCTAGTTTGTTGTTATTATATGTGCTTTATTGTTAGGATCATTTATTAGATTATTTGGAACGTTTCCTAATTTTTCAAGTTTTTTTAAAGCTTTTTGAAGAATGTCTCAAATCTGATCTACTTAGAAAATTCCAGTAATTTTAAAGCTGAAAACAGTAAGATGCCAGTGTTCTAGTGGCAAATTTCAGTTTTAAAAACAAATATGTTATCTTCATTACCTAGTTTTGTAAACCAAAATAACCTTCATATTTAGAGGTTTCTGGGTATCTCTCAGTTTTCTGAGAGGGTCACTGCATATTGAAAATCATGATTAATGTAATACTTTACTTCTGACAATAAGAAAGTTAGAGTTTGGGAAAATGAGAGGTGTTTGCTCCTGTATGGCACTCTTTACCAGGCCATATTCCTTATTGTGTCACTAAAAGAGTAGATGTTTTCCCTAGGCTTCATGACTAGGATTTAATCCAGTTTCAGTGGCCTGCAAAATCTGTCCCTCTTTGTATCTTGTAAATCTATGTGAACTCCCTTATTTTCCTAAGTGATTGCTTCTTTCAAAAAGGTAAATAAAATCAGAGGCATTGGATTTGTATATCTTTTATAGATGGTTTAAGACTTCTTTCTGCTTTAGTATTGGTGTATTTTAAAACTCATTATTATAGTTAGTTTCATAATTCTGCATGTACATTTTGTAAAATTAAACTTACACATATCTATACTCAGTATCATTTCAAGTTAACAGTAATAACTTTGCATTTAACTAAGAATTGAATCTTTTCCTAGTTGCTGGATTTCCAATACAAAGTTATCAAATCTGAAAACACACATCTAAAAGAGATGGTGGAAAACCAGGAGAGTAAAAGTTGCACGGTAATTTTTTTAATCTATGCAATATGCAGAACAGTTACTTACATCTAGTGTAAATGTAGATTGAGATCATGGCAGATTTAGAGATTGCTGGCTTGCATAAAATAAAGAAATAAATATAGGGTGTGTGACATGATCAAAACCAAGTGATATTCACACACAGCCTGAAGATGGATACAGCTAGGGATAATTTTGACCTTAATTGTAGTAAACTAGAAGTAAGCTAAATTTTTCAGTAACTGTCTAGACACTAAACATTTCCTGGTAGCCTATTTTTTGTAAGTGCTATCACTTATTTAAAAAAATATTTATTTTTAAACAGTCGTTATTCTCACAGATACAAAAATCTCTCATTTTTATGATTTTACCCCTTTGTTCATATGATATTTAAATAACAGTGTAAAAAACTGTCATATTTTGCCCCCACCCAGCTTATTTTCAGAGTTTAGTATTTATTTCTCTCCAAACAGGAGATATTTAAAGTTTAATTCGTAAAAAAAAAAGTGCCATAATATCATGTAAAACTGTAGTTTATATGGATATAATAAATATTATATACTCTGCCTTCCACAAAGAAGTTCAAGAACATCCCCTGCTTACAGAACATCTGCAGTTATTGTATCTATCACTAGAAGAAAACACTGGAATGTTGCTTAAAAATACTGCTGTAAATGCATCTTTGGGGGATTTGTAGCCTGTTAATTGTCTTACTGTAGACTGACAAATGCATGAAAGAACATGACATTTTTCCAGACATTTAAAATAGCATATATGTCTACCAGTGATGTATTATCTATACATAAATATACAATATTATGGATATATGTATGTGTATATATGATACATTATTGTGGAAACATAGATGGATGTGTGTATGCACGTCTAGCTCTTCTCTCCAGTGGTATTCTTCATGAAGATTGAGAAGAGTTGTCTGACAAGAATCCTTGTAGATATCATGTTTGTTAAATTTTAACAGTAAAATCCAGTGACTAGATACCCTAAACATTAAAGATTGTGAGGTATTTGGATATTAAGATTGCAGGGACTGGAGAGACTTTGACAGATGTGTTTGTACTGACAGAAGAGCACTACACAGACCCTTCAGACTAGTGCCAGCCTAAGTCAATATGGTGTAATGCATCAGGAAGGGTTACTTGTATAGATTTCTAAACCAACGTAGCTGTGCCAGCTCAGTTTTGGGGTTCATGCCATTATAACTACTGCTGATTCTAGAGCTACTAGTGGTAGGGTGACTTAGCACTCTCCTTCTTCCTCTGTTCTGCTGCTCCTCTCCACTTGGGAGACATAGCTGAGCTCCTGCCCCCCATCATTGCAAAAAAAAGTTAAATTTTCTTAGACTTCCGTGCTAGCTTGGCTCATAAATTTCCCCTAAAACTAGCTAAGCAAGGCCAGGTCCACAGGAAGAGGTGACATCAGACTAGTTAGTGCAAGGAACAGACAAACTTTCAGGTGCAGGAGCCCAGTTGTGCTAGCCATATACTAAGAACCAAATCCTTAATACTTGAGTTACTGAGTTCCAAAATAATAAGGTAAAACTAGAAATATATAAAAGCACAACTTAATAAAAAGCGTGGGGTTTAATCTTTTGTGTGTAATCTGATAAATCTTTTGAGAATTTTCTGTTGATTACAATATTTTTACACAATGCAATGCAGAGGTAGCTCCAAAGTAGGTAGCTTAAGTGTGCAGCATAAGCTTCATGGAGTAAGTGGTAGAACAAAAAAGGAATGGGGTATCCTGGGCTAGGTAACTTCCAGAGCTAATCTCCATCTTCCCCTCTTGATATCCTGGTGGATGGGTCTCTTTAGCCCCTGGTCACAGTGCACATGTTGCTTGCACTTTCAGTATTTTTACTTATATACCATGTGGGCTAACCCGACTGAGAAGCAGGGTTTAGTAACACAGATGGAGATCGCTGTGCTAACGTGGATTTACTTTACTGCTTCTGAAACTGAAGGTGACTGTTCCTCGACACAGATATTAAATTGTGCCTGTAGACATATCCTGTATCTAGTATAGTAATGAACTTCTATAATTTTTCTTGTTATTTTTGGTGGAATTGTTACTGGAGGGAGCAATACAGTCTGCAGCTATAGCTGTTACGGTTGTTTTCGTGTCATAAGTCTTACAAATCAAGCAATGAATTTACAACAATAATATTCTGAATGCATGTTTGTTGAGAAATTTTAATTTGTTTTATTGTGTTACAGAGACTGTTATCCTTTCTTTTCCATTTATCTACAGAGTTTTTTTTCTGGGGGCAATTCTCTTGGTTTGCTACAAGTGCTGCATGATTATATATGGTAGCTAGGTCTTTCTTTAGCATAGAACATTGTTTTGTGTTTGCTTGCTAAAAATACTAACATCCATTTCTTGTGGAAAAAATAACTGTTTAATGATGGTTTTATTTCCTTTCACAGAGTATAGATTTATCTAACAAAGAACATGGAAATTTCACAGCTTCCATTCACAAACTGGAACATGAGAATGTAAGAGTACAAAATAGTCTTCTTAAACTACAAAATTACACAGAAACATCAATACTGGGTTGCATGGATACATATGGAGAAACAGAGCACAGCTACCAAACCCATGTGAAGATGCAAGAAAAGGAAGAGAGGTAATATGTAGATTGTGCACATACATGAAACTTCCTGTGAGTTTTTTGGAAATATCTAACTAGGCCAAACTGTTAAGCTTTTTTTCTGTTTCTGTTCATTCAGAACTCCCATCAACATAAATATCAGACCTAGTTTGAATATTTGTAAGAATTTCTTACATTTTTCTGGGTGGCTGGCTGAATTTGTCACATAAAACAACTTTAAAAATTTTTTATGCGCTGTTAAAGTTGTTCTTAGTTCCAGGTTTTGCAAAACAGGACAGAACGTATTTTTACTGCCAAACAAAAACAAGACAAGGAAAGGATGTAAAAACCAACACAAGAGGTAAACTGCTCCACAGGAGGTTATCTTAATAAGCAGTTTAAACTACAGCTCCTACTGAAAAGCTTTGTGTCCTGCCAGTTTCATTTGTTGGAAGGGTCATTAAATGTATTTTAATGCCTTGTCTAGTTTTGGTGTTCTTGGGTGACCTGATTTTTAAAAGAAACATAATTTCAGATGCCCTGAATAAATCATTACTACAATAAACTGCTTGTTAGGGAAAAATAATGAGACTTAAGAATACTCAAACTCATAGAAAACATATTGTAGTGACGGTTTCCTTCTTAATTCGCTATATTCAATGAAGCACTGAATTACCTTCAAACATGTTATAATCATGGTGTTGCAGTAAGAAAAAGAAAATTAAACTCTCTGCTAAACAATATTTCACATCACAGGAGAGTAAAAATTAATAGGAAGCTAAATATTTTGATAATTTCTAATAAAGAACTCACACGATGGTGCTAATGTAAAACAGTTCTCTGAAGCAAAGTTTAAATAATTGGAGCCAAATTTGTACAGGTTAAGATTTTAAACTCATACATTCAGTCTTTAAATTGTTTTTCTTTCTGCAAAATAGCATTATATGTAGCTACATTCTTGCCTAAAATTTCCTTTTAAATATGATGTTTAGTGTTGGAGGTAGTATTCATGTGTATGTAAATAGATATATGATATATGCATATACATCATACACGCACACACATATATATATATGGAAGTGGCAGGTATGGCTGTTTTCCTACTAAGTTTCATATTATGTTAAAAGTTTTGCTCAAACAAATATTTACAAACCAAGATAGAGACTATTCTGCATCTGTAGGTCTGATAATTTCACCAAAAATTGGTCAGCGCAATATTTGCTCATGCTTCCACTCTGCTTAAGTGAGAAAAAGTATGATTTTTTCCCATTTTCTTGGGAATTACACTTGTTGTACATGAGGAACTGTGAAATTTCATTCATGATGATTTAAGTGTAAGAGACAATAGAATTATGGAGGTAATTTGCAGGATTTTGATTTCATAGCCATTGAAGACCAATGTTAAACCAAAACCGGGAGAGAGAAACCTGGGAGAGCTAACCTTCCTCACAACACAAATCTCAGCCACACTACTGAACACCATTTAAATTATAATTCTGATTGATCTGATGAAACAGATATATTGAACCTGGTTTTCAGGATCTAAAACATGCATTTGATTTCCTAAATGGAAAGCCATTTAGCTATATAAATACATACACAGACTGCAAAAAAAATGTGCAAATTCCACATGTACTGTACATACACATCAGCCAGCCAGTCTCTTTAAGATTGGGCCCTCTCTATACTGGCAGTTCTCTGTTCCCAAACAGGGAACTACCTCAAGATTTTCTCAAAAAACTAAAATTAAATTTTCAACCATCAAATATATGAGGATAAAACAGGCAATTGATGTTGGTTGAGCTAAACTCTGGGGTATATTTTATTTTATTGTGAGCATAAACCATCTTATTTCTGTTTTAATTTGCAGTTCTGTTTCCATGGTAATTATGGCACTGGAGAAAGGGCACAAAGATTTTTTTTTACGTAGTAAAAAAAAAATAGAAAACGTGGTGTTTGTGCAAAGAGGAAGTGTGTGTTTGTGTTTTAAATAGTAATTTTCAGCAGCTGTACTTTCTGTTTTTCCTGTTTGCATTCAGAATCCTAGAAAGGTTTGCACAATGAAAAAGAAAAAGTCTTCAACCAAGTATATAATATTTTTCAGTCATGTCTCGCAATCAGTATCAGACTCCTAGGCATGGGCACAGTCATTAGTTAGACAGGAGACCTCTAGAGAAAACACAGGAAATTGCAGTAAGTTATATTGGCAATTTAGAAAGAGGCACAATTTCTTCTTTCTTTCAGTATACAGTGAATTTCTAAATATTACAAAGTGAGATAAGCAGGAGTGGTATCTTTTTACTAAAAAAGACTGTGGCCCAATAACTGCTTTAATTAATTACTGTTCTCGTATGTGATAATTGACTTACTTTAAATTGCCATTTACATAAGCTTTTTCATAGAATCATAGAATCATAGAATGGTTTGGGTTGGAAGGGACCTTAAAGATCATCCAGTTCCAACCCCCCTGCCATCAGCAGGGACACCTTCCACTAGACCAGGTTGCTCAAAGCCTCATCCAACCTGGCCTTAAACACTTCCAGGGAGGGGGCATCCACAACTTCTCTGGGAAACCTGTTCCAGTGTCTGACCACCCTCACAGGAAAGAATTTCTTCCTAATATCTCATCTAAACCCACCCTCTTCCAGTTTAAAGCCATTTCCCCTTGTTCTATCACTACTTACATTTGTAAAAAGTCCCTCCCCCGCTTTTCTGTAGGCCCCAATCCTTTTTCAGTCCTTTATTTAGACCTTGGCCACATACAGTTGATTTAAATTTTGGCATGGTTGAAGAGGCTTTCTTTGATGAAGCTGATGTGTTTAGCCTGCTTTTTCCAAAATTATAACATGCATGTGAGTTCACAAATGAAAAGCTACTTATTTACCATAAAAATATACACAAAATAGGTAATTGGTCAAGCCAAAGTGCACTTCCATCATGTAGCAAAAGCGAGGAGGTAAAGGCTAGGACTGAATGCCTTCTAAGGTAGCTGGGGATCTCTTAAAGGATCTGTGTTGACAGTGCCATATCTGTCTTAAGGAGGTTTTCACTACCCTTTGGAGATCACACACTCTTAGTCATACCACTGTGTCAGTTATTGCAATAGATAAACTGGAAGCAGTGAAAACAATCTCTTCAGGAAAATACTTTTTAACCATGGTTAAAATCAAGCTAGCAGTTACACTTGCAAGGTAAAAGCAACAACATGAATTCTGAAGACATTCTGGTCATTAAAGACCTGTTGTTTTCTTTCTCAAGACTAGGTATGTCAACCAGCACAAGCTGTGTAAGCAATTTGTTTTGCACCACTGAAACCATCGATCACATAGGGACCAGGCTGATTTTATATATAAGTCTGGAAAAATCAATCCTGTCTATATAAATTCCCTTTGTGAGGACATTGTTCTTTCAATTCTTGTCCCATATGTCACCATGTCAACAGTGATAATTTGTGAAGTATGTGTATATATTAAATACTCTAATAAAGTAAACCCACTGAAAGCGTAAGTTATTCAGCTGCAGTTACTGTGTGTTTGCATTGCCAGCATCAACAAATGGCCATTTTTTAAACAAATTTGCAGATATTTGCCTACCTTTATATTTGTATTCAAACTAGAACTCTGTTCTTAGATATTATTTTGCACTGAAGTGGCAGAAATTTAAACCTCAACTGTGAAATCTGTTTGAAATGAAGACATAGTATCCATACCAAAGCACTTAAATGTAGGTGTCTTGTTTTTCCAAGATAGCAGTCCTATGGATTACAGTAGGAAGTGGAATTCCTTTAAAAAAATCAGTCCAGTTTTTTTTTGGAGGGGTGTCTGGTTTTACTATCTAAAAGCTACCAGAAATGTAGGCACCCAAGTCCGAAAATTCCGGTCTTACTGAAGTAAGCTATAACATAACAGTAATAACTGTTATTAAATACACAGAGATGCAGTTCTGGGGGAAAAAAGAACACTGATCACATAGACTTTACTGTGGGTTTACAGAGGAAATTACTTCCCAAAAGGTCAGAACATAGGATGAAAAAAAAATAAAATCTGTGATTTTATTATTCATGCCATCTGTCTTCAGCTCTGGCAGTTTTTTCACTGTGTCCTTCATCCAAACAATAGATGGAATGGACTTTAAAATGGAGGGGGCAGAAGGAAAAAAGTATTCTCCTGTGCTCAGAGAGCAGAGTGTATTTATTTAAAGAAAACCAAGGATAAAACTCTGCACCCAAAAAGATAAACATTTTAAGTGATTTAGAAAACTGGAAGGTTTGATAAATATTCTCATAGTTTTATGTTAGGATGTATTAAAAATAAATAAATAAATAAATAAATAAATAAATAAATAAAATAATGTATCATGCCTATACTTTCCTGTAGTGTTCTAAGTATCTTAATCACTACTTCTTTCATAATCAGAGATAAATATGTTCTTCCTTATTTCTCTGAGTTGTTCTGCACAGTCCATTTACGGAGTACTCAGTTTCATGTTTCGGGGCTTATGTACAAGCAGGGTCCATTAAGACTTCACAGCCACCCTCTCTCAACACCAAATATTTAAATTAAGATTAGAAAATGATGGTGTGATCTTTCTGCAGAAAACACTGTTTCTGCAGAAAACACTGTCCTTTCCCTGTGCTTGCTGAATTCTTTTTTATTTGAGGGAAAAAAAAAAAGCACTGCGGCACTGCATACTATTGAATATTGATAATAATTATATTTTAGTGGCAGAGAACTTGATCTTTAAAAGTTGTTATAGCTGCATTTCAAATTAGTAAAGTGTTTTAGGATATTTGCAGTGTTAGGATCTTTTCAAACAGCTATCATGTTTAAGTATAGTAGTTACCTCCCAAAATTAAAATTCCAATTTTATCATAAGCACAGACCTCAGTACAATGGAAATTTTTACCTCAGTCAGAAATATTGCAACAGAAATATAACAAAATTGGAAATATACATTTTTTTTTTCATGTTTTGGTAAGTCCAAATAAAGATGCAATTAAAAATTAGTCTAATTCAGCAGACATCTGGGCAAGTTAGTCTCAAAATTCTCTGCTCTTATCAATATGGTTTCAGAATTGTTCAGTTAACTGTCAGGAAAAGAAGAGATTTTGAATGGGAAGAAGATAGATATCTTTTTTTTTAAGCTGCTAGTAACCCTAAAAGTTTTTGCTTTATGGAACTACAAATAAATATAAATATGTGTTTTCACATTCTTTCTGATCACTGTAAGTGGGATACAAGAGTTATAGAACAGCATAATAAAATACTTTAAAATTCTTTTGTAAGCATGAAGATTTCACTTACTGTTACAAAAGCATGTTCTTGTACAATTTTTTTAAAAGTGTATTTTAAAACTGTATTTATTTCCCATCATAATCTTCAATATATTATCATTAAATCAGTGGCAAAGTTATTTTAGTATTAGTATATTAGTATTGCAGTAAAAATGAAGGATCACAGATTCCTGTACTATTTTTTTATTTAACCTATTTAAGCACTGATTCTAAATTTTAGCTACTTAAACATAGTTGTTTAAGGTGATATTAGATAAAAATTGACTAATTATCCAACCACAAATAACAGTTTTTATTTCCCATCTAACTTACACTTCCATATTTCATTCCCTCTAGTTCCCATCATACTGTAAGCTAAGTTATCAAGACATGGCTGAAGAGCGCTTACATCGCTTCTTCCACTGAAAATTCAGCTAAAGGAATTATAACCTTTGGCAAAGGCTGGGTAACAAACACTTAAGGAGTATTGATATCTTCAATACTCGAAGCGAGTTTGTGTTTTAGCTCTTGTCACAGTGATATGGCAAGGTTACTCAAGCTCCAGCAAAAGGGTTTAAATTGGTGTGATTGAAGTCACAGCTGAAGCAGACAGAGAATGCACTCAGGCATTTACAGTAACTTAGGTGGGAAGTTGATAAATTGCTGCAACTTGGTAATGCTTAATCTTATGCCCTTAATTTGTTGTACAAACAAATAAAATTTAAAAAAGCATTGGCTTTGCTGTAATAGCTTTGATTTTTTTTCTCTTTTAGAACTTTCCAAAAGAAAGATACACGGGAAATGGAACATCAACAGACTGCTATGTTCACAGCCAATGGATACCACAGAAACTGTGGTCCTGCTTTATATGGCCAAGGCAATATCACTGGTTCAAAAAGTGATAGCACTTTACCTTCTTATACACTTGACAGAGGTCATGAAAAGAAAATAGATGGCAGATCTCCATCACCACCAATGAGGTATCCTTTGGGCTTTGGTGTGCCGTCTCCTGAAGAGGGCAGAACAGACAGTTTACTGAGCCCTGCTTACAATGCAGAAGAAATCAAATTATCTGTAAGTAACTATCCTATAGTTATATATCCTATAATACATATATTCTCAAAGGTCCATCTGTGGACCAAGTGCAGCTTTGGAGGAGCCAAAAATCAGATCATCCCTGTTGTCATTATTATTTATACAGTGCCAGCCCAGCAAAAATTGAAATACCTTATCCTAACATAAATGCAGTTTTTCTGGAAATTAAACATCCCCTACTGGGCCATACCTCCGTACTAACAATTATGGTGATAATTACCTGCCATTATGTGACTGTGAGAGAGATTTCTACATTTTAGCTCATTGCCTTCTATATTGGGGCGCTCTGCTTCATCTTGCCTTCTGTCAGGGCACTCTGCTTTAAGTGTATTTCCATAATGCCTGCAAACTTACTGCCTTAAGTGCTGCTAGACAAATCATGTTTCTACAGCATTCGATTGATGGATGAAATTAGAGGAATTGCAGCAACTATTTTCGATGTGTTAGCTATTGTATTTGAAAAGGAACAGAAATTATAACTGCTCTAATCCTTATTTTTCTTGAAATGAAAGACTAATAGTGCAGCATTCTTTCTTTCAGTCTTCATAGGCTGAAGATTACCAACCTCTGTGACAAGTGGGATAAATGTCAGTTTGCCTAGGACAACTTCTTAGGAAAAACTTTCCAAATTCTTTGATTTTAGATCTCTCTTTAAATTTGAGCTTTCTCCTCTTCTTTAGCATCTTCTATTCTTCCTTAGGCCTCCACTACAGGCCACTATTTTTTTTCCACTTGAAAATTTAGCACTTATTTTCCAGACCTCAAATCATGCAACCATACCATCATTAAATAATGGAACAAAGAGATTAGTAAAGAGTGGAGATTAGCCATCTCTCTCCAGCTGTGATACATGCATTCTTGTACCCAGGAGATCCTGAACTGCAAGTGTGGAGAGAGAGAAGAGGGAAGACCTCAGCATTTACTGGAGCAAGCCAATAGGCAATTTTCTTGCCACTCATCACCTTAAGTAAGACAGAAGAGGCATCATGACATCAACAATCTTCTTCAAGCAGTTTGTGGTTGTCATACCCCCATTCTGCTGTCCGCTTCAGAAATGGACGTTCATCCTTTCCTACGGGAGACATGACTGCTGGAAGACTGTCTTCATAGTCCAGAACCTTACTGTAGACATTCAGCGCCATAGTGATGGCCTGGGTAGGAAGCAGGGATTGCAGTGCAGACCTTCACTGACCACAATCCTGGCAGCTGTGTCCCAGTAGTCAGAGACCAGGGAGAGAACCACCTCACTTCTATTTTTCTATTCTTGTTTGGACTTTTTCAGGAAAGTCTCATAAAAACCAGTTCTCTTCCTCTCTTGCCAGAAGTGTCAGACAGAGACACCAAACCACAAAGCTTCTGTTTCCAGCCAGCCCACAGAAAATGTCCATTCTGAGACACTTTTGCAAGCTTCAGGGAAACTGTTTCCCAGCTGGCACTCAGGACAGGGCTGATGCCAAAGCAGTTGATTATAAGGAAAACACTTTCCAGCGGGTGTGTGGGCAAAGTACACAATGAAACTATTAAGCAAGGGAGAATTCTTGTACAGAGTCTAAGTCCACCTCAGTGGCATTGAAGCAGGTACAAGTTCAGAAGATCACCAGAATTAAATCATCACTCAGACTGATATTGGATACCACAGCTTTAGTGCAGAGATGATTCAACAGTCTGTTACTCCAGAGCTCTGTGTTCGAATGGAAAGCCATTGCATCAAGGAGGAAAGAGAAAGAAAAACATACAATATGTTGTAAACCAGAGTTCTTTGACAGTTTTCAGGACTGATGTTTCACCTAAGTGAAACTGTTTGAAACTTTTGAAGATGTTATAATGGAACATTTTTCTGAAAAATATTTGTAGCACCAATTGAAAACATCAGAATTGCAGGTGTTGTCCTGATACCTACCAAAATTACTCTGTTGGTATTTAGGGAAGAGAGAAAATAGTTTCTAGGGCTTTAGACAAAGACTTGTATCTCTTCTCGCAGTACAGTCTTCAGGCAACCTTAGTAAATGTTCCACTGGAACCTCTGTCCTTTCATGTTCCTACTTAGAGTTTACACATGTAGAGAAAGCCACTCCTGCCTTAGAGTAAACTAGAAAGCTCAGCTGGGATTCAGTGGAAATTCCCATAACCCAAAAATTCTTGTTTTAAGACTTTCCAGGTCTAGAGAAATACTGTTTCTTTGAACAGTACTTTGGGGTGTGCCCTCTTTCTGAAATGAAAAACTGTGGAAAATAGTTGCCTGATCCATTCCCAGTCTCTGGGAAGATTATTCCATAGAACAATCCAATGTCCAGCTCAACTTTAATCTTTCCCACAGAAAATAAACACATAAATAAATAAATAAAATGGGCAAAAGATTATTTGCCACTTCAGAATATTCCATTTCTACACAATTTCTCCATTTTAGCTGGAGCAGGCAGTTATGTACATTGTGCTTCCTAGTCTAGATCATTAACTTGTAGTCACAAATAGCTTCTCATGTTTCTCTTCAGATGATGGACAGACATTGTCTGTTCTTGCTTTCAAAACTTGTAAAGACAAGAAAGACTTAAGCTGTAGGAAGGAAAACTCACATTAAGCTCAGGAAAATGTCTAAAGTTAAGGATGGGGAATTGCTTCATAGATTGCAGTGGCAAGTTGTGGAAATTCTGTCACTGGACATTGTTAGGAATTATTTTGACACTCTTGAGCCTACCCTGAGGCATGCTGTGGTCCCTATCTCTCACTCTTAGGTATTATTATCATTACCTAGCTAAAAACCTTCCTATATGGCTTTTCCTGTCATCTCAATTTTGGTTTTCATATATGAGCAGAAGTATGTTGAAGACAGGCATTTGTACCTGCTGCCTAAGATGTATTGCAGTGTAGGGTTAGAGGACACTACCCCCAAAAACCCCCAAATTTAGTCACAGTGAGACTGAAATTAGACAGACCAATTTGTAGTCTTGGTGTTACAAGAACTTTCCTGGAAAGTAGAATGGGGTAAACATGAGAGGATTTTAACACTCTGGAATTTGATCACTCATGATTTGACCACTGAATGTTAGAATATCACAAGTCTTAAAACTTTCTTGCTGCCCTGCAAGGTGCATCCAAGAATGCTGGGACAACTCATAGGGCAAGGAAGAAATTAAAAGGCAAAGTAATTAGGCAGCCTGTGAGAGAGAATAGACCTAGCTTCCTGAAGTGCTTCTCTCCAGCAATCCAGAGTTAATTCATAAGCACTTTGCATAGCTCTTCTCCTTAAGCAAGAGAAGGAGAAGGAGAAGACATATTTAGCACATACTTCATATGTGGAAAGATACATCTCTGTCAGGTGCTGTCCTTCATTTCCAGCAAATGATGAGACAAAAAGGTGATTCTCATTACTGGTCTACACCAAAGAAATATGGGATCAGCTGACACTGTAGAAATTAAAAGGTAGAGTTCTTGTTGCCTAACTACCCAAATAAGCTAGGTTGGAAGCTTACCAGTTAACCCATTTCTATCCAGCTCCAGTCAGAAAACCAAAAGACATTAATGAAGTGTTTTCTGAGGAAAAGAAATTCAAAACTAGGGACCATGAATCTCATCTGAGACATGGATTAAAGCAGTTTCTTTATGTTTTTTCTTCCTCAGGCACTGAAAGTAAAGACAATAAAGAACATAGTGAAAGAACAGATGAGAGGCTTGGCAAGCAAAGCTTAGCTGCTAACAAGAAATGTTGCCTTTTAGATCTGTATAGATACAACCTTCTCTCAAAGTGCATAAAAAACAGTGCATTAGGGACCTATCTAAAACGATAGTCAGTGATGTCTGACCCTCGGGTAAGGAGCTGCAGGGAACCATGATCTGCTTATTGTAAGTGATAAACATTCTTCTCTCAACTCTGAGGAAATTCAAGTATGTCTGCTTTGGAGTTTACAGTGTATTTCCAGAAAAAAACCACATCAGAGTAAGTACTAGTTGAAGCAAAGGACACCAGCATTTTAGGCAGATAGCTTGATCATGAGGCCAGTATGTTTCTAATGCCATCAGCAATTGTAAACCTTGTTATAATGAATCTCTGAGAATATCTCATAAATGATGTAACATTTCTGAAGACTAGTGCTCATGTAAATCGGCTGTCCATATGGAAAAGGCCAACATGGCTTTTTTTCTCTAGGTGATGACACCTATTAAATTCATATTCCAGATTCACATTTTCCTAGTTTCTTACACTTCTTGCGGCAAGTATTTTATTTGCTCAGTATTGAATCTGTGATTTCAGAGCTGGTATTCAGTAAGCAAAACACATGGTGATTCTTTAAGTAAATCATCCAAATCCAATGTCTTCTTCATAATGCGAAAGCCTTCTTCAAATGCTTCAAAATAGTACTGCCAACTCTATCACTGAATCCAAACATCACAAGGAAATAGATTTGTGACCTAGCCCCTGACGGAATAAATATGCCATGGCATTCAAAATCTCAGGAACAACTCTTCATATTAAAACAATGATGATTTATGGATGAGAAATCATGCATGTTTCTGAGGAAAAACAGAAGGCAGGTGATCTCCTTCCAGAGTTTCTCAGATATTGGAAGATTAACATTCTTTCTTATCCCTGCTAGTGCAAGGATTGATAGAAGAGTGTTGTGGCACAAAGTGATCCAATACCTTCGGGTTCCTTATTCCTACATGGCAAATTAAGTCACTTTTTCTTCCCCGCCCTAAAAAGGCAGGGAAGAAAACACTAGTTAAAAACTTAGTTAAAACACTAATTTGGAGGGACCGAGAAAAGGAAATTTCTGCTTTATCTGTGAATTTCATTTGAGGAGCCCTATACATCTGAAAGCCTGTCTTACTCTAGAAGGATGGTATTACATTCAGAATTTATTTCTGGCTATCAGTTACTTGCTGTACTTTGAAAAAAAAAAGGGGGGGTTTCCTATAGGAAATCTCTAAATTTCATCTCATAGTCTGCTGCAAAGAGTTTGACTAGAATAGTGCTTCTCTAGTTAGTATCTTTTGGCCTGAAAAGCTGATAAAGGGCAGTTTTAAACCAGGCTGAAAGCAAATACCAAACCTGCCTCGAGTTACCGTGGAAATGCAGAATACCCCATTCTGATACTATGGAGCTTAGAATAAAAATTTACAGGTGTGATGGAATTGGCCTTCCCCTTTGAATATTTAAATCATTTGAAGCCATTCCTATTTGATGTGCTGACAGATAAACTCTCCTTTTTACATTCTAGGAAAAACAAAACCAGAGATTCTAGACTAATAACTCAATCAGTTATTAAAACTAGTTAACATATGGTTTAATTAAGATAATAAATGTCAATCAACTTTCTTAATATATTATCATATAAAGATAGAAAATTATTTTCCTCTTATTCAGTATTACAACTACTATACTAAGCTTTTTCAGTCAACTGTTAAAAATTCATGTCATAAAATTGTAGTTATCTATACGAATAAATATTGAATTTGCTTAAACAAGCATATCCGTAGGCAAAGAAAAATTATTTCATATTTCTTTTGATAAAGACATTCAAATGAATGCATCTTAACTATTAGCAAAAAGAATTAACAAAAAATGCTGCTTAAAATGTTAGAACTTGTTCCAGCAAAGATTCACTCATGTCTTTTGCTTTGTACAACTCTGCAACCCATGACAACCATTTTAAGACAGATTTTGGTATGATTTATGTCTCAGTCTACTAAATGCTTATTAAATGGAAAGAATAATTCTCAGTGAACTACTTGCAGGGAATAAAATTTAGTACATTCTCCAGAATATCAGGGCTTGAAGTTGATGGTACAGAAATGAGCATAAGTTTTTTTCCTTTCTTCAGAAAGCATCACCTCACAGAAGCAAACAGCTAAAATTACAGGAGGCAACCAGCAGCACCCAGCCCTAGTTATATTCTGTAATTCCAAAAAACAGATTATTGTGCTCTGTCCTGGCCTAAATTATACAAGTGATGAACATAACCTTTAGCTGATCCAAAGATTTTGGAGGTTCTGAAGCAGCTGAATTCTCTCTAATGGAATATTTAAATTTTTAATGGCAAATCTACATCCTAATGCTGTGAAAATCACAGACATTCAAACATGTTCACATTATGTCATTTAGGCACCTGAATGCCTTTAGAAATGTATATCCAAATTCATGTTTTCTCAGAGAGATATAAAGTGTTATAGTGCTATTAGCACTATAGCTATAGTTAAGATGTTTTTCAAATCTAAAATTTGATAATGCAAACATGTTGTAGTACTTGCTGGTTTTTACTAACCATAATTTTCTATACATTGCTCAGTCTCCCCCTGAGATGTCCTTCCTTGCAACAACAGAAAAGTTCCTTCAAGAGGAAGAGAAACATACAAGAGAGCTTGAAGAACGTTTAAATTTGCACCTTGAAGAACTGCAAAGACTTTCTGAAAATACTCTAAAAAAATATGCCAGGATACAGCAAAGCAGGCATACTTAACCCAGTCACACAACTGAGAAAACAAATCCAAGTAATCACTCATGAGTTGCTTAGAACTAAAATCTGCAACTAGCTGCTTAAAGTATTTAGGCACATTTCAAACAGCATGTGCATTTTTAACACCAAGGTTTCAATAACATGATCATTATCCTCATGATTTAGGTACTTGACTATATTACAAAATATCATACTCTAAACATACTCTAAAATATACAGGTTGTTTTTGCATATTTAAATTGTGTGCAGCAGAGACCCTGTTGCAGCACTGTAAATTAAGAAAGATACTTCCAATTCAGTGATGTGCAGGGGGCTAATAAGTGGAATTATTCCCTTGAAAATACAATCAGCCAAGAGAAATTCTCTAGATTGCACAGCACAAGAATAATAGGAGCCTTTAGCCATGTCATAGCTCCAAGCATAAAGAGCTTATCTATGCTCTGGTTATTCTTGGCTATAGAAATAGCCCTTGGGACTCTTGAAATGAGAAGTTTGAGCTCTTTCTTTCTTTCTTACACTCTAAGCCATGCAGGCCCATGAGGGGAACATGAATAGACAAAGCACAGATTTTGAAGCCACCTGTATTGCCCCTTTTACCAGACCTATAGACTTTACCAGGGGCAGAGCCTGATCTCAGGTGCTTTATATGCTTTACATTAATACTTAAGGATTTTTAAATCCTGTATTCAAAAGCACCTGTTTTGGTGTTGATGTTTCGACACTATGTTGGCTTGTGGTTTAACTACGTTGGAATAGGGGAAAAAACCTTTAACTTCAGGCAACTTGATTCAGGTAAGAGCTTAAATTCTTTACATTTTTTCTACAACATAAGAAAACATTATAAAACTGAGCAGAGTTAATTCAGCTCCATGTGCCAAAAAACTGAATAATGTTGAGATTCCTTTTATTTGCAATTCATACTGAATTCTATTGCTGTGCAAGCAGAACAGAAATTACAGACAGTGTTGATGAAGCACCAATTTCAGTGAAAGAGAGACTGAAGAAGTGCTTTCCAGCATATAGCATTGCCAACTTCCTGGAAAAATCTGGATAAAAATAATACCAGACTGTCAAACAGCTCCAGTTTGTGAGTAAAAGAAGTCTCATTAATATTCAAGACAGCGGCAAAAATGTAAATTGTTTTTGGAAGCTATATTTCCACTAAGACAAAATACACTACATCACCCTTACACAAAATACGAAGATTTTAAATACCAGTTTGTCTTGGTTTGCAATAAAAAGAGTAATGAAAATGAGGACATCAAAGAACACTTTACAGGAAAATTCAGGAAAATTACTAGACTCAGCTGGCGGAATGAGGACTGAATAAAAAGATGATGGAAGGACATCTGAACAAACTATATGTATATATGTGTCCTCAACTTAAGGGAAGATGCATCTGGGAGTTTTAAAAGAATTAATGAAGAAACCTCTGGAAATGAAGCTGAATTTTAAGCTGGGAAAGTTCTGTAGAAGCAGAAAGACAGCAAAGTGTTGTCATTCAGAAGGGTAAGAGAACAAAAATATGGGATATTAGCCAATCTTTTGCCACTGCGAGATCTAAACATACAACAAGACAGTATGCTCCAGATCTTCAGAGAAACATGTGTCTGAGTCCAGTCCAGGCCTGAGGATCCCTCTCATCATACAGGTCTGTGTGATGATAGAGAATGAATGAATGAAATTATCAAAAAATGGGTAAGATTTTTTTTCTAAAGCTTTTTAACATCTGGCCAAGCTACTGACTTTGGCTAATGAAACAACAGAGTTAGTTTCAGCCTGGCTTTTGTGTAATGCCACAGAATAAGGCTTTGAGCAACCTGGTCTAGTGGAAGGTGTCCCTACTCATGGCAGGGAGGTTGGAACTAGATGATCTTTAAGGTCCCTTCCAACCCAAACCATTTTATGATTCTGTGATTCTATAATAAACTCCCTGTGAAAAGAATCAAAAACTGCTAAGTACCTGTATCTGAACAGCCTACTCGTTTACTGTTATATCCTGCTCAGAGCATATTATGCCACAAATGTCCTAAGACAGTATGGACCAAAGTGCCATTTTTTAACCCAGACTTACCTGAAAAGTCACCCTTCTATGCACGAGCCAAAATCAGCAAAAGTTCCTCATCTGACAGTCCCCGATTTAAACAAGAGCCCATTGCTGCCAGGTCCAGTCAGAGCCACACCGCTGGTTCTGAATACTCTAACTGTAGAAACTTGATTGAACTGATAAGAGGTTTCTGAAGGAAAATATATATTCCTGATGTTATCAGGCCAAAAATAGTGTCTACAACATGAACCACATTTCAAGTTATTTGGAAAACTTTTTAAAAATTGATGGACAGCAAAAAAAGATTGAGAAATTATATACCTTATGAACAGGGATTGCAGATGTATGTATATTGTCAAAAAAAGGAATAATAAGAAGAGTCCAAGGCTATAAATACCTGAAGACACCAAAAAAAAAAGAAAAAATTGATTATTAATCATAAGTTAATTTGGCAGGACAAGGTGCAATGTTCAGGAGCTACGGATTACCCAAAACATACAAAAAATGTCTATTCTACTTTGTGAATAGCCAGGCAATGGAAAATTCTTGTAAGCTGCTGGATTTCTTTTATGATTTTTCAAAGCTTTACCGAAAAGCATTTTTTTTTGGCTCCCAGTTGAAAGACTTGTTTTAAATAAAAAGAACAATGGTTCAGGCTCCCACCAGCTCTTTTTGCTGAAGGAAAAACAGAGGTCACATACACACAGTTGCCAACATGTTTCACTGAGATATAATTTTGAAATAGTTTGTGGCAAAAGAGCTGCCAGACCATTGCTGTCCAACTGATGTCCCAAAACTTACTCTGATGGGGCTGTCAGTGAAACAACAGTAACTGAACCAGGAACATTTAAAAGTGGCTCACATGAAAGTTGGGTATTTAGTGCATTTCCTTCCTACCATTTCTTACTCTCTTTTGTATGCAAAATTTAGGAGTATAAGAATGGCAGAGTGTCAGGCGATGGCTACTCTGAACCATGCAGAGAGGAATGCAAATCACAGCAGCAAAACACAAAAATGGACAAACATTATGAAAAATCACAGGCACAGCTTGCTTGCTTTTCCATAGGGTAGACTTAAACAATGGCTTTAGCTTACCCAGTCAAAGGCTCATAAAGCTCAGCTGTGATCAGGGATGCTACAGAAAGTGCCTGACCCCCCAGCCTCACTGTTCTGGCTTCAGCGTAGTGTAAGTGGTTACAATCCCTGATCTAACAGCGGTACCATAGTGCACAGAATCAAGCCCACCACCACTTAATAATTCAAAGCTAGACTAAATGCCACCGGTGGGGTTGAGAAAGAAGTCATCAACAGAGACTGTTTAATGAGATGAGCCCCAGGTGATTTCACATCTGTATGTCGTGCTGGTCATCAAAGTTTTATTTAAAAAGCCAGCTCAGGTATGTGGTGAGCTCTGTTCAGTCCTGCTGGTTTCTGCCAGTGCGTCTCCCAGGCACCAAACAGCTGGAAGGAGGCAGAGGGGGCACTGGGGGAAGGTCCTTACCCTGCATCAGATGGATGATGGTATTACATTCCCATCTCGCTTTACAACCTGGAACAGCCAATTATATCATTCACAATCACTTTTTTTTCCCATTTAATTCTATACAAAATAGCTATCCACTAGATTTTATACCGACTGACTTGTGCCAGGGAAGGTTTTTTTTTCTTGGACACAGCAGTCTGCTGAGAAAATGCCAGGTTGAAGATTGTTCATAGCAGAGCTTGTTTGAATTGGCCAAATCGATGTGGAAACTGTGTGTTGGTTTTTTCCTCGCTATAGAGTTCAGATCTCAAAGTTCACTGTGTCTGAGTTACTATTTAATCACATGGAAACCCTCAAATCCATAAATAGGCTGTAATTTAATGTACTGCATCTAAATTTCTGCTAGTGGATTGAGCAATGCCCCTAGACACTGATATGCTGCACTCCAGTCTCCCTTCCTAAACCAACAAACCAACTGGTTTGTTCCTCTAATCTGCTCTTAACCAAACTGCTGGGGCTTTGAAACAGATTTATCAAGAATGTGTTTGCCCAGTTACCTCACAAAAACACGTTTGCATGCAAAGAACAGTCCCAAACCATCCCATCCCTGAATTTCCTACAATGGACATGAGGATTTACTTTACTTGATTTGAACCATGGGGGAGTGGGCAATGGCTCAATGTCCAAATGGAGACCAGTGACAAGTGGTGTCCCTCAAGTGTCCATATTGGGACAGTATCTTCATCAATGACATAGACAGCAGAATCGAGTGCACCCTCAGCAAGTTTGCTGATGACACCAAGCTGAGTGATGCAGTTGACATACCTGAGGGAAGGGATGCCATCCAGAGAGACCTGGACAACCTCAGGAAGTGAGCCAGTGTGAACCTCATGAGATTCAACAAGGCCAAGTGCAAGGTCAGGGCAATCCCTGCTATCAATACAGGCTGTGGGATGAAGGGATGGAGAGCAGCCCTGTGAAGGATTTAGGGGTACTGTTGGATGAAAAGCTGGATGTGAGACAGCAATGTTCGCTTGTAGCCCAGAAGGCCAACCGTGTCCTGGGCTGCATCAAGATAAGTGTGGCCAGCAGGTCGAGGGAGGTGATTCTGCCCCCTACTCTGTTCTGGTGATACCCTACCTGGAGTACTGTGTCCAGCTCTTGTGTCCTCAGCACAGAAAACACATGGACCAGCTGAAGTGGGTCCAGAGGAAGCCACAAAAATTGTCAGAAGAATGGAACACCTCTCCTATGAAGAAGGCTGAGAGTTGAGGTTGTTCAGCCTGGAGAAGAGAAGGCTCTGGGGAGACCTTATTGCAGCCTTTCAGTGCTTACAAGAGGCTTCTAAGAGAGACAGAGACAGACTTTTTAGCAGGGCCTGTAGTGATAGGACAGGGAGTGATGGTTTTAAACTAAAAGAGGGGAGATTCAGACTAGATCTAAGGATGCATGGCATGTGAACTGAAACTACCCGCCCTGGTAAAGAGGTAAACTTTGCCTGAAAAGAAAAATCTCCTGGTAAGAAACATCTCTGTGATGCAGGTCCAAAGAGAGAACCAAAGTGCAGGCTCTAGCTCACACCTTCCAGAGCTACGGGAGCATTCACGTGTGTTACACGTACCATCCGGGCACCAGATGTAACTCTGAAAAATCATTTTCCCTGCCGCAGGTATTTAAAGGTGCTGTTTTCTGAACATCAGGATATGAATTAAGTAAATATTTTCTTGTAGACAGATTAAGACAGAAGAACAACAGCCAATTTCTCTGAGCTCTGAAAATAGGTGAAGTTCTTCCTGCAGACCAAGGGCAGTGCCACTGGCTTCTCCCACTTGGCTTTGGGGAGTGGGGGCCATTTATAACACAGATGGACATTTACCCATTGTGAGAACACTTGACACGATTCCTTTATTTTCTTAGCACTTTGAAGACATTTATAAAACTCCATTCGAACCTTGATCTTTAAGTATTTTACTCAGATTTGATTTATGCTTTGAAAAATTGGTTTTTAAAAAAATTGCTTCTATAACTTGATTTATCAAAAGGCAATGGCAGGTTTTTAATGACTTCACCTGATAATGAGCACTCTTGGAAACCATGTCATAAGACACTGCTGAAGAAGTATCTCAGCATGAGTTTTCTGGTAAAATGCTTGTAATAAATCATTCAGTTTTGCCCACAAGCTACTATATGCTGGGAAAATGTTTGAAACCCTATTTCTAAAACATTTTTGAAGGCAACTGACACTTGGAGTAATACATACAGTTAAAAAAACAGAGACACAGTTGCACCTTCAGCTGAGAAGTTCACAGGAGTTGACATTTGGGCAACTGCCATTAATTTACTTCCCAATTATTTCCCAGGGATTTTTTACAGTTTCTGTCTACAGAGGCTTCATACCAATTTTCCAAATGCACATGCTCACATCCTATGTTAGTAAAAGGGAATTTGGTATAAAATGTCAGAATTCAGCTTCATTGTTTACTAAAGAAAAATATATTATTTAAAAAAAAAATATTCAAACTGAAATCAATTCTAGCATCTGCAAAAGGAACAATTCAGAATGTGTAACACTACTTTCCTCTCAATTAGCACTCAGTAAAATTGCACATTTCAGGGAACTGAAATACACAATGTTTCTTATTAGCATTAAGTGATAGGTTCATATTAATAAACATTTGGCTCCAAAATGATGATTATTGTGACCTGAAGAATTTGCAGATGACAAGTGACAAAGGGAGGGCGTAAGAAAAAGCAGCAGAAATTAAGCATCTTAATAGAAAAGTAATCTTAAATATTATCTAACCTAACTGACCTTTTACCTATTCAGTTGTTCTCAGCCAGTTAATTGCTCTTATGTGTCACAGACTCAACTCTTGCAGAAAATGAAGAGATAAAAAACCTCATATAAAGACTCTGAACGGTTTCAGGGAAGGCTTTCCAAATTGTAACATTATTGCTTGGGCTGATAAAAAAGCCCTGCAGGTAGAATGGACTGAAATAAACCCGCTACTTGGAGATGGGAAAGTCACAGGGACTTTGTTAGAGCTGTCAGAAAGAATGAGCAAGGACAGGAAAACGGTGGTTAAGAATCTATGGAAGAGGAAGATGAAGAAGAGGAATCTATGGAAGAGGTTAGCGGAAAGTTTGCTTCTATTCTACACGCTCAATACACCAAGTACCCCTCAGAACACGTATTTAAACTATACACACTTTTGTTCACTTCCTCAGGCACAAATTTCATAGGAGCTGAACATCTCCTAACCATGAGAGCTCCACCGCAGCCATCCCTGACTGAGGATAAAATAAAAACAGGACAAAAAGGGTTTGGTGCCTGGGAGAACAGAAACAGCTGGGAGATGACACAGACTAAGCAATTACTTTTACAGATGCATCATTTCAGATCTCTCCAGCTGAAGGAAGCAGTTCTCAGTACCAAAGCACAGATAATTTTCAGTCTCGGTGCTTGGCTTGGTGAGCACAGAGGTTCCACAGCAGACTTCCCACTGGTCACTCGGTGGGAAAACACTCTTCTGGGCATACCATGATGACCATCTTGTCACGTAGTTTGTCCTGCATATATCCCAACACTGATGCAAGCTGGGGGGAAAAGCCAATCTAACAGTTCATCCAAACTCTTCCTTTTAGTTTTTAGCAAATTTTGTCTTTCAAAAACATCTTAGTCTGCAGGTCCAGTTTAATTCTAGGCACAACAGTGGTGGCACAGCAGGCGTCATCAACTGTGGCCATCCCAGCATCATTGGGTACCTGCCTCATTCTGAACTGCGTTAGTGTATGGCTGCCCATAGACTTACCCCACTTTGGGAACACCTGCCTTAGGGAAAAGTCTGCTGCAGAGAATTGCATTTGCTTGCCTAAATTATTTTTACATTTTAAATTATTGTGGTCACCCAGAGGGACCTGGACAGGCTGAAGAGGTGGGCTTGTGCTAACCTCATGAAGTTCAACAAGGCCAAATGCAAGGTCCTGCACCTGGGTCAGGGCAATCCCAAGCACAAATACAGGCTGGGCCACGAGTGGCTTGAGACCAGCTCTGAAGAGAAGGACTTGGGAGTGGTGGTGCACGAGAAGCTCAACATGAGTCGGCAATGTGCACTCGCAGCCCAGAAGGCCTATCCTGGGCTTCATCAAGAGAAGCGTGTCCAGCAGGTCGAGGGAGGTGATTCTCCCCCTCTACTCCGCTCTCGTAAGGCCCCACCTGAAGTACTGAGTCCAGTTTTGGAGCCACCAACACAAGAAAGACATGGACCAGTTAGAACGAGTCCAGAGGAGGCCACAAGGATGATCCGAGGACTGGAGCACCTCTCCTATGAGGACAGGCTGAGAGAGCTGGGGCTGTTCAGCCTGGAGAAGAGAAGGCTCCAGGGAGATCTTATAGTGGCCTCCCAGTACCTGAAGGGGCTACAGGAAGGCTGGGGAGGGACTTTGTACAAAGGCAGACAGTGACAGAATAAGGGGAAATGGCTTTAAACTGGAAGAGGGGAGGTTTGGATTAGATAATCTGAGGAAGAAATTATTTCCTGTGAGGGTGGTGAGACACTGGAACAGGTTGCCCAGAGAAGTTGCCCCCTTCCTGGAAGTGTTTAAGGGCACGTTGGATGAGGCTTTGAGCAACCTGGTCTAGTGGGGCGTGCCCCTGCTCATGGCAGGGGGGTTGGAACCAGATGATCTTGAAGGTCTCTTCCAACCCAAACCATTCTATGATTTTTCTGCAACACAGCAGTGTTAGCAGCAGCATTCTGCACAGGAACAACACACGGGGTTAATGCAGGAAGCAAGGCACAGTCTGTCTCTGGCCCAGGTACCAACAGTCGAAGTGACTTCCCTGGGACTATCCCGGTGCCAAAAGACAGCACGTGAAGTAAAGTTTCAAGAGGTCTCTGACTTTTGGCACAGAAATATTTCCCGCTACGCTTCAGTGCGCTGTACCATCACATTCTTCCTTGCTTGGGCTGTCTTTAAGCAGCAGTCAAGAGTTCTCAAGTTCCCTCCCCAAAGTCTTCTGAAGGTTAATGCTTACTGAGTGCCTTAAAGTATTTGGATGAGAAAGGGCTGTAGAAGAATATAGGATTATTGAAGCATTTTGATCAGAATTTATCGTTTGATTTCCTAGAATAAGACTGCCTAAGCTGTACACACACTTTCCTTTAAGTGAGATGGAGGAGAATGTCACAGGACAGCAGCTCACTTCAGCAAAAAGATTAGAGATCTATGTTATACTGATGTTGCTATTCCTTTCCTAAAAAAATAAAATAAAAAAAAAATAAAAATCAAGGGCTGTATCCAAAATCACCTTTTTATTGCCACTTTACACAGAGTTAAATATTTAACATTCAGATAAACAACTACCTGTGTTTATGTAGTTTGTTATTAATTACTTCACCATAAACTGGTAGAATCTCCCTTTACAACTTCTGTAAGATTCCTTCTGGCAGATCCTGAAGTATTCACTTTGCATGCTGGCATGTCACAGCAAAAAGAAATTATTTTTCAGTGAACTATATAGTGTTTAATGAAAAAAATATTACACAATGCAGGCTTTCACAATAAGTAATATTTTTTTGCAAAATAATTTGAAGATTCCAAGTAAGACTTCTCTCTTTTATTCAAAAAATAAATATATCCTTTCTGAATCAAAGCACTTCATATGACATTAAGTACAAAGAATAAATGTACTTCTTTGGAAGTTCTGAAATAGACATACAAGAGCTCATGGGAGCAACATTATCCATAACAGTGATAAAAGCCAAAAGCTGACTTTTTACAAATTTACAACAGAACATTATTTCCTTTTACAATATAGAGCTTCAAACAGATTTAAGAAAAACACCATTTTAAAAGTCTGAAAGGCACATGAACTGGACCATAAAACGTACTGGCACATTCACTAATACGTTTTATGTTACATTCCTAAAGAGAATCTGCAGGATCCTAACCAAGAGAAAGACTGAAAATACCAGCAAGTTCCTCTGTAAAGTACTAAGAGAGTGGCAGAGAGTTCCTTTTGGCTCTTGACAAAATTATTAATACCCCAAAGCTAGAAAGTCTGAAAAGCTGCATCATTCGGTTGTATTTGGACGAGTCGCTACATAAACAAATACGACGATCAGCAGCACTAAGACAGCCAGCGTGGGAAGCACGACGGTGGTGATTTGTTGCCGAGCCTCCTGCATTGCCTGTTTTCTCTCCTTTTTATCTTTGGAGGTCTCTTTTTTAGGTTTTCCTCTTAGCTGCCTCATCCTCCTCTTAGGATCTTTTGTTCACCAAAACAGGAGAGCGAAGGGAGTTGAGCAGCAGAAATTAGTCCAAGGTCTTTTGAAACAAGGTGTTGAAGAATTCCTTCCCTTTCAAGTGGGTGGCTGTGCAAGAAACTGCAAGAGAGGGGGGGAAAAAACAATTCTTTTGAGCAAGATCTACACATATTCTAGTTATTAAAACCATTTGCAGCTCCACTTGGTCAATCTTTTCTCCAACTGGCACCAATATCTGTGCAGCTTCTTTCAAGGAAATGGAATCACAGTGCACTTGTTCAGCTCATCTTTCACAGAACCACAGAATGTTGGGGATTGGAAGGGACCTTGAAAGATCATCCAGTCCAATCCCCCTGCCGGAGCAGGAACCTAAATGAGATCACACAGGAAGGCGTCCAGGCGGGTCTTGAATGTCTCCAGAGAAGGCGACTCCACAACCTCCCTGGGCAGCCTGTTCCTGTGCTTCGTCACCCTTTCCCCATAAAAACTACAGCAGCTCTTCATGGTGCGTGGTTTTTGTCCAAGAGCACTGAACTTGCACTCCATTAAGCCAGAAACAAAGCTCAGCACCATACGTTTTATCCTCTAAGACAAACAAGATAACACAGCTAAAGACTTAATGAAAATAATATTAATTAGTCTTGTGTCAACACGGAGGACCAGCTTCCCCTTCTTCTAACAGCAGCAGGCTCCCAACTGAAGGGCTGTGCCTCCCCACAGACCTCCAGAAGGAGGAACAGCAAGCACGCACCCTGCCACAGGGAAAGGCAGTAAGTGTTCATCATCCCTGCTAGGTATTTATTGGGAAAAAAGGCTGTTCTAACTGAGAGAAATATGGGGAAAGACCTGCTTAACTTACACTTCTGGCTCTGCCACCGTAGAACAAAGTCTAAATCATAACATGACTCAGTGCTGTCACTCTTATTACAGCTGTCATTTTTAGAAGAAAAAGATCCCAAATGATAACCAGCCTGTTTATAAATCACTGTTGCAGACAAGCAGTCATTAATAAGGCAGTTCTCTGAAACATCTACTACCCTAATTTTTACAAGCAGAAGTATCTATAAAGTGACATTAACAAAAACACTGCACGATATGCAAACCTCTCTGAAATAAGGAGAATTAGCAGGTGCTTAGTATTTCCGTACCCTAAGTTTTTTCACCCGTAAGCTGTGTAATTCACTGACCGTATAGGGGGGTAGGGAGGTGGCGAAATGTTTGGCTACTTTGCCATTTGCCACATCCCCCATTGCTGCAGTGGCACAATAGCTGATACAGGCCAGATGTATCTAAACACAGATTTGGAGGGTAACAGTTACTGGTGTCAAATAATTGAGTTGAAGTGAAAGTAAACTATGAAGTGATGTTTTTCCTTCACTCTCTAACACAGTCAGAATAAAAAGTATGTAGAAATTAGGGGGGTTAATGTACCTGTCTCTTTTCTTTCCCCTGTCTTTATATCAAAATATAAAGATGATTTCAGCATGTTGCTGTAAGTCAGGAGTTTGTGTCAATAAGCAAAGCTGCAAAGCTCGCTCAGTTCACCACAGACACAAGTTCCTCTTGATGTGTCACCTCTGGTCAATGTTACAAGGTGTCCTATAACTACTTTTTTAAAAAAAGAAGAGGTTTCCACTGAAAGTGGGATGCTTTCTGCTGGTGTTAGCACTCAACCTTATTTGTCAGCCTGACAACAGAATCAAAACCAAACTGAAATGCTCACGTACAAAACAAGAATCCCCACCTATAGGTTATGTGCAACCACAAAGGAGTCTTTGTCCTTGCTTGTAACAGCAGCAACCTGCCTGCGGTGAATCCCATCCAGCCAATTAGGTTGGCGAGATATTGCATCAATTAGGGTAAAATGTGGAATAACTCTACTAACTCAGACTTATGGAAGTGACCAGACCATCAGACTAAGCATGTGGTACTGGGAAACCAACAGCACATCAGTGGGTGAGTATTTCCCATTACATGGTCCTTCCTGGATACAATTAAAAAAGCAAGCAAACAAACAAACAAACAAACCCCCCCAAAAAGCCATCAAGCATGACAGGAACTCAGTGTTCAGCTGGACTCACTGACTCTGCATCCCATGCACACACACACCTTTCAAGCAGTTGTTTCTTCTGAACACACACTTTGCCAGTTCAACTTGGACTCTCAGGCAAACACCTAATTTCAGTTCTGATAAAGCAAAAAAGGGGAATTTTGGTTATTGGGATCATTTTCAAGAGAGGAAACAATAAAGGTCAAGACTTAGAAAGAACCAACTTATTTTGCAAGCTGTGGCATTAGAATCAAAATAGTTAACAGTGGTCAGTGACCTTCATGATGGGGAGGAGGTAAATAGGAATTGGATGAAGCAACTACACAGGACTCCCAGGCTTTTAATCAAATGGGACTATTTCATTTCTAAACTTCTGTAACTGTTTCTTCTCAGCAAATCTGCAGCTTTCTTACTGTTCAGGGCAGAGTCTCTGGTATTCCACCTTCTATAAACTATGGCTTTCTGGTTTGGTTTTGTTGTTTATCACTACTCTAACTTACTCCTGAATTTCCTCTGGGGCAAAAGAATAGAAGGGTTTCATCCCTTCTATTTCTGTTTCATTCTCCTCCTGCTCTGGTCACAAGCTTTATTAACAAACTCTAGAAAAAATACTATACAAAATGAAGTTTTACATTTGCCCTTTGGGGTAACAAGACAACCAGAGCATTTCGGGCTATAGTATTTTCATATTGTTTTCTGTCTCCATTGTTAATGTACGTCAGTGGGTTTTGTATCCAGATTACTCACAAGACCCAAGAAGTGATGGACAGTAAAAGCCTTTGGGACTTTCTGTGTACCATAGTAACAAACAGGAGTTGCCATGAAACCAATCTCTCACAATAAATGTATGCCCTGCTCTACGCAGCATCACTTGCTACCCAGACATTAAAAACATCAGGATGTTTTTTCAAGTCTCTTTTGAATGAATATTTCATTCTGAAGCAAAATTATACCAAGTTAATTACATACACTAGCTAACATCTGACGGCTTAGAACAGAAAGCCTTCCCGCAAATGTCAGCACCACTTGAACTGGAAGCTGATGCTCTCCAGTTTGGGAATCTGGCATCAATCTCCAAATACGTTTCCCGTAGATTGTGTTACTTGGCTTTGCTACCAACAGAGATGGACTTGCACAGAAACTGGCCCACAGTTTTCAGAGAGATGAGCCTTAGGGTTTGTCTTAACTGAACCATAAAATGGACACAGTGAATCTCTGCAAGTTGCTGCCAGGCCCCTGCTGCCACCAGGAGCCCGGACACGACTGCCAGTGTCAGACAGTTGCTGCAAGAGACAACACTCGCCCCCAGGAAAGGTTTGGGATGTTGTACATGCTGCTGTGTTCATGTTGGTATGAATCAGCACTTAAAAACCAGTGCTCAGCTGCATAACATGGAATGCTACAGCTCACGTTGTGCAAGTGGAGTAAGAGAGCCACAGCTATTCCCTTCCACTGCCAAGCCTCTTACCGGCCACCCATGGACTTCCCTGGAAGGCAGGTGACTACTGACAATTATGGAAGGGAAGAAACAGACACAGAACGTACAGCAAGTCAGGGCCAGGACTGGGATCACAATGTCAGGGTCTCATTCCCTGGGGTGTGCACGGTCTGTGAGAACAAATTATCTCACATTACTGAGCTATGTCCTCCTTCAGCTGGCAATCACCCTGCCTGCGCACTGGGAAGGTAAAACTCAAGCAAAGAGAGGAAGGAAATAGCACAGCATTGGGATGCATGTAATTAACAGTTTAGTTAGCACTGTCCACTTAAAACGTCTCAGAGCAAGTAGCTATCACAAGGGCAATGAGAAAGTGATGTCCCACAGGTACTTAAATCTTGTGGGAACTGGAACCTTAGTGATCAGCTAATCTCACAGGTCAGAAGAACTGGAAACTCACCTTTTCTCCTCAAACAGAAGCTGAGAGTCTCCTTTCCATTCCTGAACAGGAGAGGGCTCACTGCTGCAGACTGTACACATCCTCCAAAGGCTGCTTCCCATTTCTAGTAACTGCTCAGCCTTGCTCAAGTATCCAACAAGGCTGGAAACAAGCACCAAGCTAATTCAACCACTGCTTTCACTGGAAAGTCAGCAACCCCCTCAACTGGGACACTTACAGGAATAGCATAGAAAGGATTAACAGACTCTACTCAAAGTGGAATATCCATAGTCCAGAACAGTGTGACAGGAATCCAGCACTAGCCAGAGACTGTAACTTCACCTTCCTTTTATAAATTTCACAATTTAAAATTTGGTACTAAAATTGCATGAGGTGATGAGATTATTTTTAAATTCACTATAGCAAAGTTGCCCTCAATAGCAGGAATCTGCTGGTTAGAAAAAAACCACCTTGATTGCCAAGTCAAGAAAATGAGTGTTGGCTTGATGTAGTTGTTTGAACCATCCATTTCACAGTGTCTACCACTTCTCTGAGGTGCAGTGCTCTAACTTGATGCTGAAAAGCTAAGGTTTCAAACAGAACAAAACACTAAAAAGTTCAAGCTACTGAAGACAAACCTAAAGACATCACTCTTCAACATAATAAAAATTCACAAATTTAGTACCCTGGCTTGACGTCTAGAACAATTACATTCCTCCTTGCTCATTATCCAAATTGCTTTTGATATATAAAAGTGCTCTTCATTCTACCTTCTGGGTTAAGTTACTCTGAACTGTTTTGCAGATCCAACCTCAAAACCTAGGAGCATAGATCAGTGGTCTTGCTAAAGTCACTCATACCAACGCTGAAGCATTTGCCAGCATCTTAGAACAAGTCGCTACAGTTAAGCAGGGGTAATTTTGTACCAGAAGGCTGTAGTGAAACTTGTGGGGACTGGTATCCTTCAAAACATATCAACAATCTCCCAAACAGAATTTATGGCAATCGGCTGTTTCCTTTTCTTTGTAGAATTAACCCTGCCCATTAGTAACCAGCACTTAGAAGCTCCTCACACCACACACGGCTGTTCCTGCGAACCAGGAACACAGCCCCGACTCCGGCTACACCAGCGCTTCTCCTGCAATTCTGCATCTCCTTCCACATGCAACACGTGCACATAACATTTCGTTTATCTGCATTTAGAGTAATTGCACGTCTAGATGTCTAAAGAACTTTTATCGCCAACCTTACAGAATAATTGTATTAGCTGTGTTAAGCTGAATATTTTTTCTCCAAATTCAAAACTACAAACCAATTTGGATGAACCTGATCTAACCTGATATTGATACTGTAACATTTCCATTTCTGGAACAGCAAAAACATCTTGAAATTCAAACAATCTGACAAGAATTAATTTTTATAATTTAAATTTTCCCCTAGGGCCATGGATGTTACCTACACATTAAAAAAAAAACAAAACGAAACAAAAAATCAAAACCAGACAACAAACCAGACGACAATCAGGACACACTGAATTCAAGCTACCTGCCAGCAGTGGGGTCAGAAGACACAAAACACCTAAGCAGGCAACACTCTTCAGATTCTTTTAGTGTTAAAAAGCCCCAAAACCAGCAGTTCCCCCAATAACCAGGACACACTAGCATCAGAGTCAAGAACTTACCAGCTTGTTACTTACTTCTGTTTCTGGGCTGATTACTTTAGGGTGCTGGAGCTGCTGTACAGTGGCTGGAAGAAGAGTTGAGTCCAAGAGATGGAAAGAGGAGGAGGTGAGGACCCGAGGGGCGAGAGGAAGCCTGGCTGGCAGGGAACCAGTGCTCAGCTCTGAGTGGGCATTAGAACAGGAGCACTCCCCAGCCTGGTGGTAACGACCACCCTTCCCACCAGCAGAAGAGGACTGTTCCTCAGTGCTGCCAGGTGCGTGTCCCCAGCAGAAGGGACACAGCGGCCCTGGAGAGCCAGGAGTGGCAGCGCAGGGTCTCCTACACACGCTTTTATCCTCCCTTACCTCATGCAACTTCAACTTCACTGCAGCAAAGCCAGTGGCCACTGCAAAGAGATGGCAGTTCCTGACAGAGCAGAAGGAAACTTGACATGCTGCCCCAGCCTGGGAACGACAAGTCGGCTGAAGTAACACTGTTCTCGCTTCTAACCTTAATTACAGCAGAGTCCAAGCAACAGCTACACGTTATTTCCTACCCTGGAAACCATGCAAATGTTTTGGGTTTTTTAAAATAAATGATTAAACTGCATGTAAAACTGTCACACAAGCCCTGGGTACTATTTAATAAAGGACAAGACTTGTTTTAGACTACCCCATGGAACATAGATTTTTTTTTTTTTTTAATCATGATTCCATAACTGATTCTATCTCAAGGTGAAATCCACATTTTGGATGGAGAATTTTCTTTACTGCAGCTGTAAGGTCTGGTCATTGCTAGAGTAGCATCAGCAAGGTCACCAATTTCTAAGGTAATTTGGCCAGCTTAGAGATGCAGCTAATGGGAATTTTAAAAAGTATTTCACTAGGAGCTTGGGAGAGATTTACAAACAGGAATGCTTGTGCACAGAGCTCTAGGTGGGGTCTCCAGAGACCTCAGTTCCACACACAGCCTCTCCATCCACACAGGTCCAAATCTGTTGCTTGTTTTTTTTTCCCTTGTGTTTCAGTTTTGGAAGGTGTAAGAGAGAAAAATAACAATCCTCATATCTTTTATGAAAAATGCCTTCATCCCTTCAGATGGCTGCCACCTGGGTAGGATTTACATGAGCACCCAGACCAGTTCACACCCAACTCCCATGCCAAGACACAAGCTAAATCTGCTCCTGCGTTTGCGTCAGACACATCAGGCACCTAATGCCTTACAAACCTGGCTCTGAGGAAGGGGCTTTTTATTAAATAAAAAAAAAAAAAAAAAGGCTGATAGTTTTTATGCAACTGCAGTAGTGATTGTCCAGCACTAAGTCCATCACATTCAAGCACAATTATTACACTCCATTTTAAACGCTAAATTTAAAATCATAGTTTAAAAAATCTTCATTATTTGACAGCCTGTAAAGGAGCACAATGTTCTGTATAATCACTTGCGTGGGTGACAGAGATGGATAGGGCAGACATTTGTCAATTTGACTGAGAGAGCTGAACCCTAAAGAGCAAGCCTGCCCAGAGGATGAACAGAACACTTTAATCCCAGTCACATCTTCCCTCCCTCCCCGAAACCTCCCCATCCAACCCACTTACAGCGACACAGAAGTGGACAGTTCCCTTTGGTACCACAACAGAGCTCTGTGCGACCACTAACAAGGGGAAATTATTATTGCCTGATTAAAAAAGAAACTTTTCATTTGTACAAGCCGTCCCCCTCACAAAACAAGAGCAACTGAAGCAACCAAGGATGCTGCAGGAACAGCCACACAAATAACTTTGGCTTCTGCCTTGTCAAATGCTCTGGGTCACTCAGCTCCTTACACTTAAACAGAAGCTGCACAGCAGAACTGATGCACAGCTGAAGATAAAGCTTGCAATGCTAAATTTGAGATCTTCATGTTTCGGTGACACTACCTGTCATAATTTCAGAATGTGGTAAAAATGAAGAAAAGCATTAAAAGAAATTTTTTTGTTCTGTGAAAAATGGATTTTCATGTTACAGCATGAGGCCGATTCTTAATATCATAAAAATTTACCTCAGTCTATTTGACTGTAGCAAATCAAAACAACCCTGTTTTCAAGGGTAAAAGCTTTTAATTACACACATAACAATATGGAACTATTAAGATGCTGTTTGAAGCCAGTTTAACATTATTTTTTAGTGAGGGGTGGTGGCTTTTTTTCCAAATTACAGAACTAAATCTGAATTGACCCATCATTACTGCGACATCACATTTACTGTAAATGTAGCTTTGAGAGTATCCAAACTACTCACAGCATTTGGAAAATGAAAGCCAGCACTGAATGCTGCCAGCAAGTCAGAGAGAGCAAGGCCGCCACAGCAGAGAGCTGTTTCAATGCGATTTTCACGATTCTGAGGACTTGGATATAGCGAGTAATCTGTGTTAGAAACAAAAAGCCACGGATCTCTGTGTCTGGGAAGGCATTGTCACACAGAGACGAGGTGACAGTGTTTCTGGCGCATACGGCGTTGCAGTGCAATCCTATCTGCCCTGAATGCAGCAAAGAAACAGAACAGAATTCAGTTAAAAAAAAAAAATAAAAAACAACAACCAACCACCACGAAAAGGTAAGTAAGTCCTTCTGCTCCATCAACAGGTGCATAAATAACCCCTATTTTTCTTTCTAGATAAAGAACCAGCATCAAGACAACTTTTGTAACAGAAGTCTAATGAAGAAACACGACTAATGATGTTTACTGAAAACACAAGAAAAACAAACACGTAATTTCTGTCACGGTGTGAATGCAATTCCCAGGGGCGGCTGTGAGAGAAGAGCTTGCCATCCACCATCACACAGCCACAGATGATCCGGTGCATAAATGCAGGAAACCACACCACCTCGCATGTGACTTGGTATTATGTGTTTGCTCAGCTGTTTTCTTAAAAAGTAATTTTCTCAGCTGTTCCTGACAAGACTCCTTTGGATACAAAATATTTATCTTTCCAGTGTATTTACAGAAATTCAGTCAGTTTCTAAATCACTCTCTACAACTACCTGAAAGGAGGTTGTAGCAAGGTGGGTCTCAGTCTCTTCTCCCAGGTAACCAGTGACAGGATGATGGGAAATGGCCTCAAGTTGCGCCAGGGGAGGTTCAGGTTGGGTATTATGAAAAACTTCTTCTCTGAAGGAGTGGTCAGATATTGGAACAGGCTGTGCAGGGAAGTGGTGGAGTCACGTCCCTGGAGGCGTTCAAGAAATGTGCAGATGCAGCACTTAGGGACACAGTTCAGCGGGCATGGTGGTGATGAGTTGCATGATCATTAAGATCTTTTCCAACCTTAATGATTCTGTGATTCTATAAATAGCTATGCTAAATAAAAAAAAAAAAAACAAGTCACTGGGGTCAGAACTCCTAAAAATTCACATGCTGCTCTCCCAGACCAACCCCAAGCATTTGACGTCTGCAAGACAGTGCAGCCATAAGAATTTGGTGTGAAAATAACATTTCTGTTTTCCAGTACAGCTGCGTCAGGGCCACAAGCCCATCCAGACCTGGATTGTTGCTGCTAACGCACACCACAAGCTGAACTGTCACCAGGGGGTAGCAGCACTCATCCTCTGAGCTGATGATGACCTAGATGGGCAACACTTCTCCTATGAACCAGATCTAGCATTCTCCGGTTCAAACTACTGGGTTCCCAACAAAGTCATAGAATCACAGAATGGTATAGGTTGGAAGGGACCTTGAAGATCATCCAGTTTCAACCCTCCTGCCATGGGCAGGGACACCTTCCACTAGACCAGGTTGCTCAAAGCCTCATCCAACCTGGCCTTGAACACTTCCAGGGAGAGGGCATCCACAGCTTCTCTGGGCAACCTGTTCCAGTGTCTGACCAACCTCACAGGAAATAATTTCTTCCTATTATCTCATCTAAACCTCCCCTCTTCCAGTTTAAAGCCATTACCCCTTGTTCTGTCACTGTCTGCCTTTGTACAAAGACCCTCCCCAGCCTTCCTCTAGCCCCTTCAGGTACTGGAAGGTCACTATAAGGTCTCCCCAGAGCCTTCTCTTCTCCAGGCTGAACAGCCCCAACTCTCTCAGCCTGTCCTCATAGGAGAGGTGCTCCAGCCCTTGGATCATCCTCATGGCCTCCTCTGGACTCGCTTCAGTAGGTCTATATCCAGTCAATCCATGAGACAGCATCACTATAAACGTGTTTGAAACAGATCCCTGAGACACACGCCAGGCAGAATGCTAGCAAGTCCAAAGCCTGATGTTACAGTTTTGTAATGCAAACGGAAGAGCTGAGGGACTGTCACTGCTTTTCATTATAATTCTACTGTCATTAAAACTTTGGCACTGAAAATTCAGGCCAGGCAAAAAATCCATGCCCACAGCAAGAAAGGACTGTTAAATCTAAACCCACAAAAACCACAAAGGCAAGGGATGAGCCTGGGGCAGCAGGGGTGTGTGCATACATGCGTGTGTGTGCACCAGAGAGGGGAACGATGGAGAGCAACCAACAGAAAAGTTAAAAGAACAGCTCTCAAGATACCAGGGCAACATCTAGAAACAACATCTGACCACAAGACAACCTGCATACGCTGGATTCAAACTTATTTGTGAAAGTTTGTTTCTTCAGAAGGCACAAAGCGAAATCTCCCTCTTCTGGCTCAAGATACAGAACTACCTGCAATAACAGAAAGTAAGATGGGTGTGTACCTGGACTCCTGAAACCCTCCTGAGACAGTCCAGCAGGTGAAAATGGACAGCACTTCACCAACAGTGGCACTTACCATTTTATTTTATGAAGTAACTTGGAGGTATTCACAGATTTAAAGCAAGCTGGGTGCAATGCCAGAGCACGCTGAACGAGGGGTTCAGATCCCAAACTCACCCTCTTCAGGGCTTGCCTGAAGTTCTGGTTTTACAAGCTTTTCTTGGCACAGATGGTTTTCCAGTGGGAGGCTGAGGAAAGACTGCTGGCACCCTGACTGTCTCTCCTTGCTTGTACACTGCCAGGGGAGGACTGCATGGCACTGGAGAGTAACTACATCACACAGAAATCAACCCAAAGACAATCACTGGAGTGGGTACCTGTGTTAATCACTGACTTGTTCTCCAAGTGGGGCAGGTGTTCTAGAGCTTGTGCAGTGCTGCGGTTTGGCAGATCTTATTCCCACCTCTGCTGCCTTCTGCACACTCGTTTGATCTGGGTAATCAAGTTAGCAATGAATGAAATAAAAACCTCCACTTTACACTGGAACAGCACCACGGGTTTAGTCTAGAGCTCTTCCTCTGGCAGCCAGAAATCTGCACCTTTCCCAAATTCCTTTCAGAAATGTTCTCAGCATCAGCGCGACAACAATGCAATCAGGACGCTTTTTTTTTTTTAGGGTGGGGAGGAGGGAAGATAAGAACTGAAACTTGCAACACAGGATGGGTGGGGAGATTTTTTTTCTTCCTATCACTGGTCTCATTAAAATCTCATTTTGTTTACTTTCCAGCTTAAACCTGAAGTCTTATTACATTTCACTAAACAATCCCACATTATAATAAAGCAGCAGGCTTTCCTGCCATGACTGATAGACTCTGCAATTATTTAAGGAGAAGGAACATAATTACATATAGGTGGATTAGGCTGATCAAGTCCCTGTTAGTGTCTGTCAGTATACACATAATAAGACAAGTGCGACATTAATGTAAACTAATTAAACTAATGTAAATGCAGAAAGTTTAATTAAGACTTTAAAAAATTACAGGGACGGAAAGAAAAAAAAGTTTTGCACATCCTAACCAAAGGGAGTTTCCCAGCAAAACCACCCTCTAAACAAACACAAGCCTGTTTTTTGCCTCATCAGCTCTGCAACACTGGTTCTTGCACCACCTATTTATGTATTTCTATTTACAGTCCTACTGCCAGGACCTTCCACCAGCTCAACAACTCAGAAACAAGAGCAAATGCTACGGAGCCATGTGTGTAACAAAGTCCATTACAAGCAAGCTCAGGCAGTCAGAGAAGGATGTCTCAGAAGTTCCTCTACAACGTTCAGCAAACAACTATCGATCAGTGGCACAGTTTAAAGTACAAGTGACCTTCTTTTAAAGCACTTGGCAAGACCAAAACATTACATCTCCCTACGTAACAGTATTCATATTCTCCCTTCTCATTTATTCCTGTACAGCCTTTCCACTCAGGTTGTTTTTAAAGCAATCCATTATATTACCAGTGCTCTCAGAGAGCCACTGATGATATGCAATCGTGCACTAACCTGAGTAAGCTTAGCGCAAGGTACTGGCTTCATACCCCGCTGAACAGATCCTAACTTTTCCAAGGGTAGCCATGCTCATGCCCTGCCCAAGTCGTCTTCTTCACGCAACTGGATGCAGCTGAATTCCTAACCACAGCTAAAATACATTAAATGGTTAGTGGTAAAATACATGAAATGGTTAGTTCAACACACAAGCCACGTTAGCTCGTGTAAGCCCACACACGCAGTGCCAGGGAGATCCGAGCACGGATGCCGGGAGTCCCACTGTCCACACGTGCTCTCCTCTCCCCTTCTCTCTGCAATAATGACCATACCTGTTCTGCGTGTGCACGTGTGTTATCACCATTTCTAACCTAGATGCCTTCACTGTTTGTAGGCCAGGCGTGTTCCAAGAGAGTGAGTGAGAGGAGAAGGGTGCAGGAGCGACGCTGTGCCACCGCAGACCTCCACTCCACCAGCAAGCGGGCTTGTGTTCCACTGCGATAAAAAGCAGGATCTCAGATCTCATGGAGGGCAATTCACTGCTCCCCAAAGCAATGATTTTCCCAAGCTATGATTTCCTAGTCTGTTCCCTGCCAAATTAAATCAATTATAGTATCTCATTAAAGAAAAAAAAACATTGCAGGTTTTGATTCATGTTTAATAGTGTTTCTGCCAGTTGAGCCTGAGGCCCGACAGTGTTTCAGGAATTTTAGAAAACAGGATTCTCATTGAAGCCTTATCCAAAAATGCAGTAAAAATTCTGAATGAGCCCATTTCCCAAACATGAATATTTCCCACAGAATGAGTCTTTGTCAGCTGGGGGAAGGGGGAAAGGGAAACAAGGAAAAACTTGAGAAACATAAGTGCTAGAAAGGATTACAGTGTAATCTCCTGGAAAATAGATTAAAATTCAATACCGTATTAGAACTGTCCAAAAAAACCTAAGCCCTCTCCTGTTCAATCACATCCCTCCAAAGCTCTCAGCCAATCTCTCCAGGCTAGGGAAAAATTGCTGTTAGATAACCTTTTTTGAACAAGTCTATCACTTATACTAGTTTATGTTCTGTTTCCTTTGGCAGCACAGCTATTTAAGTCACCCTTCTAAGCCAGAGCCTTTGGTAATTTTTCTTTTCTGTTCCACTGTAATTCTTCAAAGCATCATAAAGGTAAATTTAATAAGCACCTCAATTTATATTGCTTTCTATTTATAATACTGCAAGCACCTGCTGCTGCTGAGATCTAAGCAGGTTATCTTTCTTACTTTGTATAGATTAATTCAGATTAATCTTAATAGTTTTGTATTTTAGAGCAATTTCAGGAAACATTGCTTCAACCTGTTGGGTGGGTTGGCTGGGGGTTTTTTTTTGGTCTTTGGGTTGGCTTTTGTTGTTGCTGGTTTTGTGGTACAGTTGGTTCTCCCTCTACCTCCCATTTTTATTAAGATGCTGCTGACCAGCTCTTAAAAATATGACTCATTTTGCTTCATTGTTCACATCAGTCAAATTTGACAGTAAATCTTCTGTTTTATTCAGTAAATGTCCCTTGTCAGTGCAACAGCATGCATTCAACAATCAAACCACTTCCAGGTTGCACCCTGAACCTGTAACAATGAAAGCTGAGTCAGTGTTGGGGCCCATGGGTGGTTTGGGAATAGTGGGTGTGGAGGGAATGGGTGTTTACGGGCGCTGGCCCATGATCCAGTAGACAGATTCAGGGTTTGAATCACGTATTATTCGACCTTCTCTCAAACCACAGATATATTAGTTTTTAATCTTATCTAAGTGCCTGTGAACACTGCGTGACAGCGAAGGTCGCACAGTACAGAAGTTAAGTCCTACGTCTGACCTTTCAGAGGGGCTGAGGAATCATGTCTTTAGGCGTCTCTTCAGAATCTGTCTTCCACAGCTTACGGACAGAATATTAACAGCTGCACCCTGGGTTTTGGACATTCTGATATCTGCAATATCAACACCATCCTGACTTGCTGTTATTTCATTTCACATGACCACAGATAGGAAGTTTAATGCAGTGGGGGAAAAGAAAAAAAAAATTGTGATGCAGCACAAGTAGGTGAGTGATATAATAAACCCCAGAGAGAAAGAGCAGAAAAGTCCCCTCGGTGTGCTAGAGAGGGAGGGAAACAAAAGGAAAGAAATGAGGGCATAGAAGAAAAGCTGCAGGGAAGTGAAATAAAGACTAAAAGAAGCAGATGGAAGAGTCACTCTACCATAGAAGACTGAAATTAATTATCATTCTCACCTCTGCGCTGTGTTTATTTACTCTTAGTGGTTGACAAGCCAGGTTTGTACTTCTCGTCCATCTCCTACCTATGTATTTAGGTGTGATATAGCACACTCCTCCGCAACCTCCCAGGAGATCTCACAGATGACTTCACAGGACATTCTAAGGACAATTTCATCTCCAGAGTAACTCTTGAAACTTCAAACTCCTACTCCAGAGGGATGCTGTGCTATTTGCCTCTCTGCAACATTTAACATGGGCTTTAAAGGGGTGGGACTTCAAGCACTCCAATTAAAACCACACACATTTCTCAAAAAAACCAAAAAGTCTGGTGGTTGTTTTTATTCAGCCCAATCTTGTCAAGATTCCTATTAACTTCATGAGAAAAGCATGCTCATAAATGCATAAAACCAAGTTTTCAAAACTGTTTTGAACTGCATTTGTTGAAAAATAAAGCAAAAGAAAAGGCTCAGAAACACAGGAAAACACCAATGTAAGATACTCAGTATTACACCCTCCTCTAACTTATCTATCAACAGTAAAAGCTCAAGAAAGCTATCATTTTGGGCATCCATAGATTTTTAACTTTCTATTAACATGAGAGATGATACAGATTTCCTCAGAAAATAAATGAGGCACAGGCACCTTGCATGCAATTTAAAAAGAGGAGGTTCCATATATCTTTTCAGCCTCTGGTTGCAGCTTCCAAATTACTGTCCTGAAACATCTGTAACCTTCATGCGTTCTCCTTCCCTTCCACAATTACTCCTTATCACGTGGGGAGGTTTCAAACTTTTGCAACAGCTATATTGAGTAAATCATCTATAAACAGACATGTTATAGATACTCCAAGCCAATAGCTGATCGTGATTTTTAGTCTTTCAAGTGAACAGGACAACTTAAAACAGCAAACATTGCTCTATCTACCCATCCATAAATTAGGAGTGACAATAGCAGATTATTACTCATTCACTCAGAGCGCTTGTTTGGCCCTGAGAGAACTGGCTTTATTCCAGGAGCTGGCAAACATTGGTTAACAGACATGTAAATGTTTTATTTCTCCCAGAGTAGGCAATTTCACAAAATGAAATACCAAATTAAAGACGACCCTAGTTTTTTTTGCTGATGCCTGTCTCAGATGCAGCACTGCTGAAAGCCTTTGTGAGGTTTTTCACACCAAGTCAACAGGGAAAAAGCCACCTTTTCTTTGGAGAGTGAGACAATTTCACTGTGGAAACATTATAGCTTTTATATAAATATTAATCATCGAAGCTGTCCTGGAGTTAAGTGGATGGAGATTGGCTTATACAAGGCAGCAGTACTGACTTGGAAATAGTGAGATGTACTGAAATGGTTTTGCAAACACTGCTCCAAGGAGGCTGTTCCTCAATACAAGAGCTGTGGTGCCTGATGCAGATTCAGCAACCCCAGTGTTTCATACGATGATAATATAAAACAGCTCCTCACTCCTAAAAGTGAAGAAGGGGCATTTTGTCCTTTGAATTCCTAGTGCAAGTGTAAAAGAAAAGGAAAATGTTATTTTCCTCAAAAACTGACATTAATTTGAACCAGGAGGAAGAGGGAAGACTAAGCAAAAGAGATGGAGGTTCAACACAGAGACACAAATAACCAAATCTGTGGACAGAAAACCAGGCAGTGATTTAACAGAACCTGTTATTAATGCTACTAAAACAGAGCCAGAACCTGAATATTCTAAATTAAGCCAAGCGTAATGCACCCATACTCTTGAGCATGGGCTCTCCAAAAACCAAGATAATCAACAAGAACATTCTGTGCATTTGGAGGAAAGCACAGTACACATCACATTGAGCAGGACTCTCAGAATCATCTTTCCCCTACAAAGGGCTAGAGATATCAGAAGGTATCTACATCTACTTACACTCTCCTATCATACAGGCCATCAAACACTGTGTACCCCTCTGCCCAACAGAGGAGTGAGGTTTGGGTTTTTTTTGCAAACTAACCAAGTCTTGAAACTAGAACTACAACCACAAAGCAGGTTTTTGAGAAGGGGAAGGGAGAAGCATAGCCTTTTATCTACTGTACTGTACCATACGTACCATCTCACTTTCCTTGAGGACACACTAAAATTTCAGTCAACTGGGGATGCTAGCGACAGGTCAAAATTGTTCATAAATCTCTAGACAGAAATGACACACTATTAATATATTTCAGAACAGCAAGTTTAGAATGAAATACAAAATAAGGTAGAAAGCACTGGCTAAGAACAAAGTAACTTGTTGGAAACCAAGAGCAAAAAGTGTACAACACTTAGAAAAACCAACCATCAGGACAGCTGCAGTCAAAACTCACCTCCTTCAAGTGAAAGGTGGAAAATGAACACTGATGGGAAGCAACAACTACCAACAGAAGACACCTTCAAAAGATACAGGACTAGTTACATGTGGTCAGAGCTGATGAGAAGTTCCATTCCCATCTGGCAACTTGTCTCAGTTGCTACTACAGTGCTGCACAGATTTCAGCCAGGTCTCTCCATGGACATGAGCATCTATCAATATGGAACAGACAGCAGATCTGTATTTTATGGAGATAAATAAGACTGTTGGCATTAGAATTGCTCTTCCTCACATTCTCCACTTCAACAGGAAAACAATTTAGACTTTACGGGCTATTACATTAACTAATGCTACTTTTGAAACCTTTTTCACATTTACTTCCCAAAATTGTATGCATTTTTTTTTTAAACATGCAGAAAATTACAGAGATGCTGCCTGCTGGAGCAGGCACGCTGTCTAGTGCTTCACAATACTTTGCTTTGAACCTTGAAGCTAATGCTGCACTTTCCAGTGCTCCTTTCACACCGAGCATAGTCACTCTCCCTCCTCTCATATGCTACTGCTTGCATGACACTTTTGGATCTCACAAGGAAATCTGTTGAATGGAAGGGTGACACAACAGAACAAGACAGTGCCAGGTTCAGCACTGAAGAGGATTTTGAAATTTATTACAGGGTATCACTTTGACGCTCAGTGTTATACGTGGCTGCAATGAATACACACGCCTGGCAGAACTGCAAGAGAAGGTGCCTCTATAAAAGGCGACAGCACTATTACCAGATAAGCTACCAGCTAGACATCACTGATTACCACACTGGACAGAGATTTTAACTCATCTAGAGAGCAGACAGCTAATCGGATTTTGTAATGGGCTTCTCTCAGTTTCATTCGGGCTGATGCGTACCGCATACAGGATTTGGAAAGAGATTTTTCCCCAAATAGCACATACCACTCCGCTGCAGCATTCTGTTATCATCTTGGCTTACGCTTATATAAGTACCAGATGGAAAGCCAAAAGTTACACGAAGAGTCACAAAGAGGTTAATCATTAAATTCAAGCTTTGCCAGGGCAGCAACAAAGCAGACCTCTTGAATAAATTGAGCTTGGATAAAGGTAGCATTGATTTTCCTAAAGGGGTTTCATTACTTAACTCTAGATTTGTGATTTATTTTGAGAGTATGAAGTATATAGTTAATCCAAATTTACTATTTCTTTGCTACCCAAACACAAACCAACCCATTTAAAATGCAGAGAATATGATAGACCTCCTCCCTTTCATTGTTCTCTCCTCTCTGAGCGAAACTGAACTTCACAGGACTTCAAACCTCAGGGGGAAAAAAAACCAAAACAACAAAACCAAAACCCTTTAAAAAAAACCCAGCTCATCTTTATTCTACAAGCTTTTCTTCCAGCACTGAAAATCCAATGCATATTTTTTCCTAACTACTTTTATCTCTGTGTTATTCTTAATGCTTTCCTAGAAAGGAGTTTCTTTAGCACACAAGTGAAAAACTTTAATTTGATGCAGTGACAGGGACTGCCTGGAGCCTGGCCAGGGAAAAGACACCAGGTAAACATCTGGATACATGACATGACCCCAAGTCTTTCTGCCGTATTTTCTGCTTCCCAACTCTGACCTTCCCATTTCCATTTTAAAAAAGATACCTACAGCAGAGTCAACCAGCTGACTATTACAAGCTGTACCATTAAGCAGAAGAGTTACTTCTTTACCTCCTTCAAGTACGATAAGGACCAGGCATAAAAGCAAAGTGATCTGAGTTTCTAATTTCCCACAGGTACTCTAAAATATTTACTGAACCATGGCAATTCTGCCCCTGACAAATGGAGTGTCTTATGGACTCGGGGCTTTCCTAACTTTCTGAAATTACTGGTTTGACTCACTTACATCTCTGGGAATGTGAAACTTATATAGATAAGGTCTAAGAAAAAGCAAGAAACATTACAGAGACTAAGTTAATCAGAAAAAAAAGAAAAATATGAAAAACAAACAAACAACTACATATCTTTTATGAGAAAAGGGATATATAATTTCTTACTCTCCTATTTTGAAAGCCTTGCCTCTTTCACATTTAAGGGAAGTTTCCCCAAAGAAGCCATCACTGATTGTATTCATTCTTAATTTTTATGTAAACAAGCGTTGGAATATGAAATGGAAAGGATAAAAAAAAAAAGGACACACACACACACAAAAATTGGACATGATAAAGAAAAGTAGACAAGAACGTGGAACCTGAAAGGATTTTTGCTTCAGGTCTCTAACGTCTTAAGAATTTCTTAAAAGATGATGTTTGAGCACCTGAATTTCAGAGAATTACTTCAGAGAGAGCTCTTGTTGCAGCAGTTTCTGCTGGAATATTTACTCTGGCTGTCAGCCAAATCTTTGCTATGCTGATGCCAAATAAATGATACCCAATTTCAACGACAGATGCTGTTGTGTTGACACATAATTGATACGTTTATATTCAGGGCTCCCTGGAATTCTGTAACAGCAACACTTTATTCACAAGAAATACAACTGACAGCAGAATTGAACCTTATATGAATCTCTTTGGAGAGCAGGAACACACACACACACAAAAATTGGACATGATAAAGAAAAGTAGACAAGAACGTGGAACCTGAAAGAATTTTTGCTTCAGGTCTCTAACGTCTTAAGAATTTCTTAAAAGATGATGTTTGAGCACCTGAATTTCAGAGAATTACTTCAGAGAGAGCTCCTGTTGCAGCAGTTTCTGCTGGAATATTTTACTCTGGCTGTCAGCCAAATCTTTGCTATGCTGATGCCAAATAAATGATACCCAATTTCAACGACAGATGCTGTTGTGTTGACACATAATTGATACGTTTATATTCAGGGCTCCCTGGAATTCTGTAACAGCAACACTTTATTCACAAGAAATACAACTGACAGCAGAATTCGAAGGGATGTGCACATAGCTGATGCCACTACGCTGCTGGTATTGTGGGGCCAAAGGGAAGAGATCAGCACCCATCCAGCGTGGTCAGGAACAGTGAAGACGACAAATCCTGCGGGGCAATGGAAAATACAGAGATGTTTTACAGCAGTAAAAGTGAACTGGCTCAGACAGAAACCAGCTTGCTCAGAGAAACAGGAAAACCTCAAAGTTTTCAACCCAAGTTGCATATCCCTTTCCTGCAGAGCTTGTAACTGTGTAGGAGATGGAAGTCATAGAAACACCACAGCATTGAAGTAAAAGGTATGTCCATAATCTCCTTCTCTCTTTGACTTCCTTGGTTTTCTAGGCAGGAAACAGATTAGCAACCTTTAAAAATATATTTAGCAAAGGTATGTTCCAAAGAAAACATTATATACCCCCTTCCTTGCACGTTCACTCTCCTGTAGATAACTTGAAATAAACTTTCATAAATAGTATTTATTTTGGAAAGCAACTACATCCCTCCCTGAGCTTAACAAGCCTTCAGCATCTACTGTAATTCTTACAGGAAGAAAAGAAAAAACAGGTGACATCACAATGAAAGCCTACAACCTAAATTTTCTTTATTTTTAGTAACACAGCATCATATTATTTTCACACAATGAATAAAAACATTCACAGAATGAAAATATTCAGAGAAAAAATCATACCCATTCATTTCACAAAAAAAAAAAACACAGAAAAAACCCAGCAACAACTAAAATTTGACACAAAAGACAGCAGTAAATAAATGCCATTTTATGGCATAAATGCCAAGTTTTCAGTCATTTATCCAGACAGTATATGGTGTTCAGCAAACATGCAACGTGGAATATCCCACCGTGATGCCTCTTTTTAATTAAAATTACATTAAGCTTAAAAATACTTTTGAATCGCATTATATGGGGATTATAAAATACATTTGAAGCTTATGGATGAAAAGGAATCACTACCTGGAAGCCTTTTCAACCCCTGGAAAACATATTTTACTGACTGTTTCTTAAACTGTATTTTAGAACACCGATCACAGCTCAGAAAGCTTCCGCGGTGCAACGCGCTTCTGCTGCTTGTGGGGCCTCATCTGGCTCCCAAATGCTGTCCATGCATCTCTGCTTGTACCACTAGAAAGATTTCATCCTCCAGTCGCCCCTTTCCTTACTTTATATGAAAAAGGGACTGAAAATACTGATGTTAATTCTTCAGACTCTGCACACTGCAGCTCTTGCCTTTAATTCTTCCTCTCCTGTGCTTCTAAGGGTTGCTAAGGCCAAAACTGTCAGAAGATCTCTCTTCACACTGAATTTCTCCTTCAGGAGCACCCAGCACAGAGTATAAAGATAAAGTTATACGGGGAAATATACACATTTATCAAAGCTCCTTTCTCTCAAAACCCTAAAATTATCATTTGGTTCAGCAACATGGGATACATAAAATAACCAGGATTATATCCTTGCAAAAGCACAAAGTGGTTGAAAAGGTCAAGGAAGTACATTAAGTAGAAAAGCTTTACAGGCCAGTGGGTTCTTTTCACTGTTCTGAGGCACTGGAAAAACAATCTTTGCCAAGAAAACACATCCAGATATTAAAAATTTAAGCACCTAATCCACAGGTACCTTCTTCCAAAAATCCCCCCAAAATCCCAAAACAACCAACTAAAAAAAAAAAAAACAACCCAAAAAACAAACCAAAGAAACCCACCAAGCCCAAACAAAAAAACCCACAGAAGTTTTTCAGAGTCACAGAGGAGGACAGCTGAGACTAATCTCCCACTGGCAGTTTGACATCTCAGGAACACAGACAGGGAACGAGGAAGGGAACACGAACAAACAGCTAAGCCAGCTGTCAACAGCTTTGATTTACCCGAAACAGTCATGGGGCACGACGGGGTGGTACACCACAGACAGACCCCATCCTCCGCACTCCTCTTTGGAGAAGATCAGATGCAAACCAGCTCCAGTTCAAAAGCTGCTGTGATTTGTTAGACTGCTGCTATGCCTAAGCTAAAAAAAGGCCAGTCTTTCAGCACTGCTTTTTAAATTGAGCACAGCACCAAATAACAAAGGTAGGTTTACAGAGAAGACCCAACTCCTGCCTAATTATTTGAGAGTGTGGGCAGAGAAGGGCAGGTCAGTCTGCCAGGCACCGCATAGTTACACCCCTTCTGTGTTCAGAGGGGCATAATCAGTCTGGGAGGAGATCAGTGTTAAGACATACAGACCAACTTGAATATTTCTCCTTGATATTGCTACAAAGATTTATTCTTACAGGGTTTTTTTGGGTGTTTGGAACTCAGAATCACACAGAATCACAGAATGTTGGGGATTGGAAGGGACCTCAAAAGATCATCCAGTCCAATCCCTCTGCCAAAGCAGGAACCTAAATGAAATTACACAGGAAGGCGTCCAGGCGGGTCTTGAAAGACTCCAGAGAAGGAGACTCCACAACCTCCCTGGGCAGCCTGTTAAACTCCCCTTGAGAGAGAGCTCAACTCCCAGAGAGCAACTCCCCTTGCTCCTCCTTCTACACACTAAATTTAATAACCTTCTTTGAAAAAAAAAAAACAGCAAAACATCATGGTCAATACTAGTAACCCATCCTGTTATTAACAAATGCAAGGATTTGAAAAGTCAAATGTATTCTCACTCCTACTTTTACTGTTGGCTTCTGCATTTTGTTCTGTTTGGACACAGAACAGAAAGGTCTCACTGCCTCCCACTCAGGAAGGCAGTGCTAGAGCTGGAAGACCTGGAAAAAACAATAAAATTATTGTATACAAATGTTTATATTTCTCTTCCCCAATTTATAATGTCATTAAAAAAAAAAAAAAAGCATGTTTGTTGGAGATTACTGTGCAACGAGTCAACATGCTAAATAAATTAGCAACAGAAAGATAAAGTCAGCTTCAACTTTTAGAAATGTAAAAGACTCAGAAATAGTTCAGGCAATCAGATTCCAGAGCAAATCTTACTTTTACAGACACTGTTTCCTATCCTGTTAAATATTTATTTTACCGCTGTGGGAAAGACTTAAACAATGGAGGGAAACTGGCTAAAGCTTGCCCTGCAAACTGAAATAATCTCAATTCAGCAGCAGGAACCACTATCAAGACTTCTGAATAATGGTATCAAACCCAAACATTTAGGCAAGAAGTTGACATGTACCACTTTCATCCATGCTGAAGTCCTTCACCACAAGTAGCTCAAGTCTCTGAGCCTTCAAATATACTTCATAGATTATAATAGTCTAACTACAAGCCACTCCTTTAAACAGTATCAATTCAGTAAATTTGAGTTTTTCTAATGCTATGGAGCATCTAAAACATCTATGGACATCTAAAACCCTCAAGCCATTTAAGAGAGATGTTTATCCTTTAGTTCCTGTCCTAAACTATGCTAAAGCTTAACTGCACGCTCTCCCATCCACAGTAGGCAGCACTGTGATGGTGGGTGCAGGGGATGGATGGTGAGATGTAGTACAGTAAGTATATTAATTTCTAAGTAGAGTTAAGTTTGCAAAATCAAACAACCACAGGTAAATTCCTGGAGCCTTTCTGCAGCACAGCTGCAGGCTCAGAGCCATATCTTGTACTGGCACCAGTAAGGTCTAATAAAAGGCTCTGGGGATCTTCAGTCTTATCTGCATGATGACAACCATGTACCTAAGCTATGCTTGAGGGTGCATTTTATAACTAAAAGCAGCATCCTGCAGCTTCCCCAAACAATTCCTTATTTTTATTATCCCTCCAGCTGGGTGTCAAAGCCAAGCATAAGACTTTTCATGATGCAATAATGCTATATAAAGTGTGAGATGCTACCGACATCTAACTACCAGTAAGCAGCCGTTCTAGGAACAAACATTTTGGAGTCAAAGCTCTTCAGTGAATTTTAATAACAGATTTATACAGTCTCCTTCCAGACCTGGTCCTAAGCACTGTACCCTGGTCAGAGAACTCCTTTCCAAATATACAAACGAAGCCAAGGTGTCAAACAAAACCAAACTGATGTTGGATGAAAAAGCAGTGAGACCAATTTATAACCAGAAAGCAATCTGAGAAGACAAATACACACCCGGAGGTTTGGTACATCCAAATCATGATTATCCATACCTCTAGCATGAGACAAAGCCTAAAGTCAACGTGGTCTGAACACCTAAGGCTCAAGAAGCCCTATTAAAAACTCTTCTAAAAAAGCCTATCCAAAGGCAGACAGGACTTAGAGTATTAAAGCCCCCCCCAGCCACCTGTTCCAATTTAATTTTTTGCAAGTTTACTATCACACAGCCATGGCTCTGCAGCTCTTTAACTGTAGTATTAATACATTTTTTAGAGCTGCCTATGGAAAAAAAAAAAAAAAAATTAAAAAATCATAGCTACACAAGTGCTTGTAAACAAAAGTACCAAGGCAATACACCATCCCAATCAAAATGGACTGAGTTTGTTAGTGCCAGAGTCTAAGGGGTGCCCATATAAATAAATATAAGGCCATATCATTCTGCACTCCCCCCACCCCTCCCAGCTCATTTCAGCCTGGAGGAGTCATTTGTGCCTTGCAGCAGAGCAGGCCACATTTCTACCCTTCATGTGACAAAGACAAACACATTGGTTTAGGCAGAAGCAGCTTTTGCACTGATGCTGCTTTTTATTTTCCACTCTTTGTGAAATACAGAGACAATTTCTGAGCAAAGCCTTTGGGGAAAGAGCTTTACTCAAAATCACTAGTCCTCTGTCTAGCACAAAAAGAGCAGAGAATGCAAATTAGTTTCAATAAAAGCAGCTGGCAATCAATAAGAAAGGGCTGGTCTCCAAGAGTAAAACTGGTTCCTCCAAGGATAAGAGTTAAAAGGGGAAAAATATAAGAAGATGAATAAAGGAAGAACAAATGTAAACAACATGGGGGGGTGCACAGAAGGAGAAAAATCTAACGATGCAATTAAAAAAAAAAAAATCAGACAAACTGACAAAGAACAGCTGGGGGTAAAAAGGAAAGAAAAATACAGATAACTATAACACAAAGAAAAGGATCATTAGAAAAAGTCTAATGGAAAACATGTGCAATCCAAACAAGATAAAATAAAAATCATGAAAGGGAGCAGATAAGAGGCTAGCTGGCACCAAGGCTTAAGGCAGCAATCACGAGTTCACGTTCTAGCCTGGTTTGCAGGCGTTGGCAAGAAAAAAAAAATTTCAATAACGATTGCCAGCATCCCTGCTGCTGTATATCTAGCCATTTCAGAAAAATCTGTACACTCATCTCCTCTGACCTTCTGTCATAATGCAGAAAGTCAGTACCCACCTGAGTGGGCCAGAACCCACTCACTCTGCATGCAGCCAGCCTCCTTTCCTACATCCCTTCTCCTCAGGAAGCCCACAAGCACCTGCAAAGGACTGAGAAATGCCCAGCATTAGTTACCACCTGTTCAAGGAAAAAAAAAAATTCCTCAAGATTAACACTTTCACTGAGTCTCCCTATTATTGTGTCTAATTTTTGTAAGTCAATTAGAGGCAGAATACATTACGGTCACAGAAGAAGCCTTCCCTTGCAGCTGTTACAGACAGTACTTGATATAAAGGGGAAAATACAAGTATTTTGGCACTGTTAGCAACCTTCGCTCAAGAGAAACCTAAAAACCAAGTGTCTCTCATACTGCGTGTCTCAAATCACTTACCCTCCATCTTGCATCTACAAACCCTGCTCTGGTTTCTGGTGTTATCAACGTCCTCCACCAAACACTTGGTTAACGTGGATCTAAGGGCTCTGTCTTGCACATGCCTTTAATACTGCATATTAGCGACCAGGAATGCAAGCAGTGACTTTGCTCAGAAGCTTTTCAGCCCCAAAGAATCTCACCAGCAAACTACATAACATGACTCCTTTGACCCCAAGAATGTAGCCCCCATCTATAATAAGTAGCTGCTTAAATAGCACACATTAATTAGATGGGGTGGAAAGCAGTGTTTTCTACATTCACACAAAACTGCGGGGGGAAGCCCTGTCACTGCACACTATTTAGATGAAGTTTTGACCAACATACTGATACTGTTTTGACCAACATACTGACCAACACTTTAACACAGAATAATTCGATTGGGGCATGTCCTACACTTCAAGAAATTCTATGAGACTTCTAATGACAGAAGTGGTCAGAAATTTCTAGTCACACTGACATCTAAAAGCACGAAGCTCGCATTTTAAAGACAGAAAGAAGTGATTAACTTCTTTGCAACTAAGAACAGCGTACAAGAAATCAAATGAAACAGGATGGAGACCAAAAAAACCCCTGAAACTAAACTAGTGGTAGGGCAAAAGACAACAAAGAGAATATTATCACACATTCTCATCCCCTCAAGATACACATGTGCCCAAAGGGCTCAAATATCTGATCTCTGGCTGTTTGCCACACTGAACATACAAAGCCCGCTTCCTTTGTTGCCTACAGCAATTATTTTAGGGTTTGTCTTAACATGTAAAAATCTGTCTCTCAAAAAAAAAAAAAAGTGGGGAGAGGAGGCCTGTCCTGTTGCAGAGTTTTACATGACAAGCTCAGGCTGCCACTATTGCTAAGACAATTACAGCATTTTAACAGCATATTTCCCTAAGGTAGCAAGCAGTTAAGACCTTTATATACTCAAAGAGATGCCCTTCCACATCAGTATGGCCTATTAGCCACAAACAGGATTAAGAGCTCAGCAAATCCTCACAGAGCTCACATCTGTCAACATAACTCT
>NW_010303400.1:57017-59647 GCF_000700745.2 Antrostomus carolinensis
TCTTTCCCATAATGGGCAGAAGGGAAGGTAACTTCTCAGCTTCACAGAGCACTTACTGGAAAGCTGATACTGCCATAATTAAAAAAACAAAACAAAACAAAACAAAAAGGGAGCAATAGAGAACAGCACAATCACAGAGACCCCTCAGGATCTCTTGCCCTGTGGAAAAATGCCACCTGTTACAGAACCTTTGGTCCTACAAAGCAGTCCTGCTGTGGCTCTGGTGGCCTTGTAGAGCAATCAACCTTAGGAGACCTCCAGAGAAGTCAACAGCCAAGATCTCTTTGCAGGACATTTCTCCAAGCACGGCAGGATTCCCATAATCAGTCAAAAACCAGAGACATACAGATTGGCATGCAACAAAAATTGCTACTGGACATCGTGGACATCCATCCACCCATAGATGCTTCTTGCAGTGCATGATGGAGAGACTAGTACAGAGGCAGGGATCATGTTATTCTGGAGCACCTGGACCAAAGTAGTCGGATCAAGAGATGCCAGACCCGTTCTCAAAGGGCTCAGATAGCTTTGGGAGCAGCTGTGGCACGGCTGTAACAGTAAAAGCAAAACCCTGCCCAATTCAGCAGAGAGAATTAGTGTCCAGGTCTCTCAAATCCTGATACCACTGTAGAAGATCACTGTACCTCTCTCTGAGGGCAGTCCCCATGGCAGCAGTGCGACCTGAGCAGGTCTCCAGTGACTCTTCATGTTGAAATTCTTTCAGTTCCCCTACACCACTGCTCCTTGCTAGTGCATGCACCATCAGGACAATCCTTGATGGGCTCCAAAGTAACAGGCAAGGGAGAAAGATACTAGAGGAGGAAAATGTCTAACAAAAACAAACAAGGAAACTGCATTACATTACACATTAAGTGCCATGGCCAAAAGATTTAGCATATAGTCTATCTACTGTCCCCTAAGCCAGCTCATATCACCTAATCAGCATGTATATCTTATATATATGCAAAAGCATTTCACTGTCTATTTAATGCATGGAAAAACACAATTAAATTAAAAAAATACAATAAAATTTTGCTAGCATACGGCTATAGCAGGGACCAGCAATGAAACAGCCCACTCCCACTACTACTGCACACAGCTCCAAACAAGCAGCACCAAACCAGTGGTCAGCTAGGGAGTGTGACTGAGAGGCTATCACCTCACACAAGGCAACTTCCACGCCAGTCTGACGCTCTGGGGTTGCTTCAAAGCTCACACGGTGTTCCACAGACAGGAGGTTTAGGCATGGGGCCACTGCCAAATATCCTATGTCTCACACAAAGCCTTCCAATCGGTCTGTGAACACCAGTCACATCTCAAAAGGGTGTTAGGGTGCTAGGGACTCCCTAGAAGGAGGGCTTTCCCATGTCCACCCTGGTAGTGTCTGAAGATGCCGGCTCTGTAAATGACTTGTCTTTATCTCTGTACGTCTGCCAGTGCTGTCCATGCTCTTCCATATCACCCTGCTTTGTGGTCAACAGCTCTGCCAAAACCCTCTCAAGGAACAGAGTAAGAGACCTGTGCAAGACTATGCGGAAAAAACACTAAAGAAACAGGTAGTTCCTAGAGTTTCGCATGCAATAAGGGGTGTTTGACAGCTGCACCCAAAATTCCTGTTGAGAGATGTCTCTTCTCAGTTTCACACAAAGCACAAGGGAAAGCAGCAGCTAAAATTCCTGTGACAAGGAGCAGTTCACTTATCCCACAAAGATCAGTGAAATTTCTAACTACAAAGGTTGAGGACAGTCTAAAATCAGCTTTCTTCTTCACTTCAGCCTAGGAGGTCTGTACGTTATAAATAGGCCACTAAAAGGCAGTTAAGAGAGAGAGGGGGAGCAAAAAGTTATTAAAAATGTACTAATGAGAAACTCATTTCACTTTTTTTTCAACAGGGCATCAGGGAATTCCTACAAGACTTCTGGTTCATTCAAAGGAGGAAATTTTTAACATAGCTAAAAATAACCGACAATCAGATTTTCGAAATTGAGAGAAACCCCAGGAGGTCCCAGCCCAGGGTGGTACCACACAGACCGATAAAACAGCTCGTACAGATTTCAGGCAGGATCAGGACTTTGGAATGGAAATCTCCCTGAGACGAGAACATTTATTTTCTCTACTGCTTTAAAAGAGGGTTTGAACCACAACCGGTCTAGAAACATAACAGAAAGTATTTATTATTTTTAAGGTAAGCAACAATAAGGAGAACCAAAAAGCTACAAACCAAACTCACTGTCAGCACATCAGCAGGGACAAAAACCGCACAAACAAAGGCAGGGTGCTTAAGAAAAATAAGAGACAAAAGCCACATTTTTACATTCAGAACGGATTATCTTGATTTTTTTTTTTTTCCTGGGGTCACCTTTTAATACTTTCCTGCGATTTTCTGTTTTCCAATAGGGCTGCTTAAACACAGGTCTCGGTCGTTTCTCTGCATAACTGTACTCACGACTGGGGAGCCGAAATTAAGGGGGGAAGGGGGGAAACAGAGAAAACCTGAAACTATCCTGCGAGTCTTGTTAAGAGTTATTTTCCCCGTTGATGTCTCAGCAGCGCGGCTCAGGGGCTGCGATTCAACCCCAGCGGCGCATCCCGCTCGGCTCAGCCGGCGGCACACCTGAGCTCCCCGCCCG
>NW_010303401.1:0-39268 GCF_000700745.2 Antrostomus carolinensis
TCCACCTCACTACCCGATCATCCAGACCACAATTAACTAATATTAGCTAATTTTTGTTTTTTATGTATACTATTCATTAGTTCATCTTTTGAATTTCTCTTTCAGATTTCTTGCCTAGATATCTAGAACATGGAACGCTCTCTTCTTCATTTTATACAGCACACAGATGGTCTACATATCTGGCACTCCTCAATTATTAAACCACATCAACTTGGGTCTTAATCTTCTTTATCTATGCCTTTTAATAAATACCCCAGCTACCACCCCTCCTATTGTTTTAAACTCACTACTAACCAGAGTCTGAATTCAGAACCCTTCAGAAGACACAAATGTTCCTGTATATACTACTCCTCATATTGGAATGTTTTAAAACATTCACAAAAGGATGATTAATTTCCCATACTTCACTTGTACTATATTTCACAAAATCTTTATGAAAGTTGAGCAGGTAGGGAAAAAAAAAAAGTATGTAAAAACATGCACACTAAAAGATACCTTTCAATACTCCACATTAGTTGTTATGAAGACCTAGCATCATGTCATGTTATAAATGGCAACATATATAATTTTTAAACCATATTCAAAAATAAAGACTAGTTACAAAACAAGACAATAATTCCAAGATTAAAATACATAATTTTTTGTACAGGGATTTTTTTTTTATTTTTTTTTTTTTAAGAGACCTTTCTCTACATAGATAACAGCTGGGTAATGAACATTCATGTGAATGAAGTTCAAGTTGCCTCCTGATATATTAACAAAACACACTTATAGATCAGCATCTACATTCTGCTCATCTGAACTAGATCTGTCTTCAAATATTTCAATTTTAATTTCAGTTGTTAAAACTGTGCTCAAAAATCCACTCTGAATAAGTTAAGTCATATTTTTAAATTTTTACCTCTAAAACACTTCCTGAACTTTAAATAACTGAGTGGCTTTTCATTTTTTGTAATTCTTCTATGAATTCCACTTGCAGGCTATACTTTGACTCTTCACGTTTCAGAACAAAGGTAGAAGATCCTACCCTTCTTGTTATATTTGGCTTTTGCATGTGGAAAAAGATCACTCTCAGTGTTTTTCATAATATACTGATCTGTTCTGTAGTTGCTGTTACTGAAATCCAATTTGAAGATGTATGGTTCACACTGCAATTTAAGGATGTAAAATGACAGATCATCATTACAGATTTATGCAAATTAAGTTTCTACCAGGAAAACCCTGTCATTGAAAAGAGTTTCAGCCTTGTTCTCAGGAATAAATCAAAAGTAGTCCGGCAAAAAGGAATGGGAAGGCCAACATCAGCTTGCCAGTCAGACAACGTAACCCTGGGCATGCTCTTCCCAAGTATATAATGCAGCATAACTGGCCAACTTAATCCACAGAAGTTAAAGAATGAATGAGAGGGTGACTATATCAGCTATTTCCCCTGTTCTGCAAATGTTTTGACAAGGAAAATGGCATCCAAGAAGGTTTATTTGACAGTGGGGTTTTTTTGTTTGTTTTACAAGTGATTTAGAATAATTACTGAGGAAACAACTTTTAGGCAACATGACGAACACACTTTTTAGTCCTCAAATGTAGAAAGGATTTAGATAGCTACAGTGTAAATGTTTGCATCTGAGGCTGTCTTGACTCCATTTCTAGTTGATGGAGCAGAACTGGTACTTTCAGGACACGGTTCACTGTAACCTAACACAGATTTAAAAACTTCTAGTAAGCAGAGTGGTTTTAGATGCTAATGTCTACATCAGGGTACGTGGGATGATGTTTTCTGCATGCCTATTTCTCTCCATGTTTTGACGAGAAAAGCACACTAAGTGACTAGCTTAGAGATTACTTTTCCTGTGCATACACTTCTATACAACTAAGACGAATCTCATCCAAAACAATCACATGATTTCTTCTGTTGCCTGCCCTTCTTTACCTCATATAAGAAATAAAATCATTAGGTAGTAAGGACAGAGAACTTGTGCAGCAGCTAATACACCATTTTCAGCTTTTAAAATAATAATGATAATCAATTGCACGGCATATTCACCTGTTGATTAGCCAAATCACAGGGATTTTTTCTAAAAACATACTGTTCTGAATCAAGCTTTTCCAAGTCTGAGCAATGGCAGAATTTGTTTTAGCTTCTTATTCTGCCACTCTTCATATTTTAAATATGAATATTTGCAATGTTTACTAAGAATATAAGCTTTCAATAAGTGAGATTTACTCATAACCCTGACATCAATTTTCCACACTACTCCGCGAATATTTTCCAGTTTTCATTTCCATAGATGGAGAAGAGAGATTATGTCAGTTCTTAACTATTCCTCACCTATCAAGAGGCATTATTTTGTCAACAAGCTTAATAATTTTTAATTCCCTCTTTCAAATTAATCGTAACGCAGCTGCTTCTTTTGTCTAAGATACTGTGGCAAGCCCTACTATCCCCTATCAAATGAACACAGAAAGCAGCAGAGGGTCTTTGGCGGAGGAGGGATGTCATGTAGAAAGTCAGCAACTAGAGCTGACTGCAGCTGGCAGGGCAGAAACAGTACAAGTATTCACTGAAGTGATCCAACATGTTCTTTAATGTGCTATTTTGCTACCCTGTGCTCTAACACCGTACAGGTACACAGCCTCGGTACTTCCCAACCTCATCAAAAACTGAAAGGGGTCCCTGGTACAGATACAATGTGACAAATTTATTTTATATGTGATACAGCAAAATTATCTGTATTGAAGTGACAGGTGGGGTGTAAGCATCTAAAGAGAACATAATCTACATAGGGAGATGTAAGAGCATATTAGGCAGGGAAAGGACAGGGATTGTAGCAGAACTAGTCCAAGGAAAAGTATCAGTAAAAAGAACAGAAATGTATAGCCAACTCTTCTACCAGTGATTCTTGAACCATCTTTCATGCCATTACTGAAGCTGCAGCTATATTCATTACTGTATGTGCAGGGAAGTAAAAAACACATTTAGTAAGTGAAGGCTTGCAAAATTAAGATCTTCAAAGGATATCTCTATCTTTACAGCTCTGCTGAAGTAAACCCCAAGGAGCAAGTAAAGCTATTTACGCTAGAAGACAATGGCAGCAAAAAGTAAAGCGGATAAAATTGGCCTTGAGTAGTCTTAAACCTGGAACAAGGCATTAGTTCTAGTCACCACAAAGTGAAGAAATGGGAACATTCCATACAGCTATTTGACCACAGGGCTAGTTCTAGTTTTAAATTGTATTTCACTGAACCAGGTTCTATACAAATGCTCAATAAAGACATGGTTCATTCTCCCAAACAGGTTGTGACTCGAATTATCAGAGAAACCAGGCATACTATTTTTAAGAGACAGATAAAATTTATGAAGAGCGTTAATGATGCCAGCTGGGGGCTCAAGACAGTCTTTCCAGTCTTACATCTTTCTAGTCATATCATCTTAAATCAAGAGATTTGCAAGAGAACTAATGAACCCTAACTCTGATTTACCTTATCCTAGTATTGTGTCCTAACTTATTTCTGTGAATAGCCAGTGATTCTGGAACAGATTATGTACATACGCTAAACAGTTACAGTGATTAAAAAACTTATCATATACAGGCTCATTTTAGAGATACACGTTATCAAGAGAGGTTGTGCAGTTCTTGCTTAATTAATCTTTGCTGTCTTAACAGATGAACCAGATGTACCATTATGTTCTTTGTTCTTCCTTAAAGAGGGATGAGCCGATTATTTATCTCCAAACAATAGGAGTTCGTGTACCACAGTGAAGATTTTTTTTTTTTTAAATCTGGGAGGCAATCACTAACAAGCTTCAGCTGCAACTGCTTGATGTAAACACAGTGTGAAATTGTTCCTGGAGTATTAACGATGTTCCTTCCATTAAATACATGAAACTAATTTCTAAATAAGTATGTAAAGAAAGGGATGCAAAGGACAGAGTTTGGATGGAGGGAAACTCTTGCTTCATCTTTTATGTATTTATATTTACTTCTTTCATACACTAACACATTTTTATAGATAAGTTAAAATTTGAAGCTTCAAATACTGTTTACAAAGAATGCACCAAGAGAACAGAAGTTAAAGAAACTGTTGGTTGATGCAAAACATTCCCTATGTTATATAGCATGCAATCTAAGACACACAAAGGAATATAAAATATTAAGTTCATAGGGCCACAAGAATTGTTTGTGAAAGTTATTAACAGAGTATATAAAACTCTTCATCACTACTGTAGCAAACTTGCATACCTACCTCAAAATCACATTTTTTATTTGATTATATTTGAAAAGTACAAATTTATTGTAAATCAATTTTAGAAAGCCTTAACATATAGCTACTTACTGGCTTATATGAGTCTGCAAATTTTTAAGGAGATGCTACTGAAATAAAAAGACTAAGATTAAATAGCAAGAAAGTTTTTAAATGAGTATTTTTTCCTAGATAAAAGACAGAACAAATTTAGGAATTCCCTTTATCTTCCTGATAAACTCAATCTCATCTGAAGTCCTTGCTCCCTCCCTCTCAATAGCCTTTCCCTTATCATAACCAAAATTTCTTCCATAAAACTAGTTTTCAATAATTCAAAACAATTTGTCTTCTTAAATACATTAAGCATTTTTAAGACATAGATATAGTGCCAAGCTGGGCACTATTATCAGAAGCTCTTTGCAGAAATAAGATAAGCTTTCTTATTTCTTAAGCTTTCTACCTTAAATTCAAATAGAATAGAATAGAATTTGATTAAGAAAGCCTCCCAAGAGATTGTAAAGCTGTATTAACAGTATACCCCCAAAAATGAAAACAAGATCAAACTAGCACAACAACAACACAGCTCAAACATAATTAGTTTTTGTAAGAGATCTTTTTTGTATCAACTAAAACTAGAAGGTATCAAGCATATTAGTTTCTTCACAATTTTAATTAGAAAGTACTACTTGAGCTAAAAATAATTTTATTTCTATTCACAGCCATGCTGAGACTTAAAAAAAACCCCAAACAACAGTCCGTTATTTGGTTAAAAGTAAGTAATGTTTTCTTCTTTCCTTTTGCTTAGCAGGAGGCTCTCTCAAGTTGCCATAGTCAGTGCTAACCTATGTCACCATGCTGTGCAACACATTAAGTTCCCATTTCAGCTCATGAATTTCTGCCAGATTAGTCCAGTGACCAACAACAGAAAATGAGAAAATAAGAGTAATTTATTACCTCTTATCTTCCCAAACCTACTGAAAATCAGAGTACTATTGATGAATACCACGCTTTCTAATCAATAGATCCAGCAAAATAAAGCGTGTCTGATGCATAATACACCTATAAAAGAATATAGGCATTAAGATCAAATACAACAATCATAATACAAACTTACCCAAAAAATGCAGCTACAAATTTGCCAACTGCTGAGAAAGCTGTTCTAACAATTTAAAAAATCTTTTAGGTATGGGCAATCATGAAGTCACAGGATCAAAACGCTGCATTACAAACCCATTTGGACAGTAAGTCTGCAGGGGATATACAAATTATTTAGGAATGCTGTATATGACATTATATAAAACTAACAAATAATCTCTGCTGGCAAGATCTGTCTATGTATCTTCACTCGTGCTGAAAGAGGAGAGGAAGTTTACTTGGACCAGTAATGAGAATGAGATAACCCCAGAGTCTATGGTTTATATTTGATCATTCCTGTCACTGGGAAGCTATGAAGTAAAGGTCTCCTGATAGACTACATAAGAGAGGTATACCATAAATCTTACTAGCTCTTACAAAGAAAAATTAAAAGAAAAAAAGAAAAAAAGAAGCTTTTTAAGACCTTTTCCATCTAATTCCATTTTTTTGTAAAAGTAAATGCTCCCTCATGCAAGAAATTACAGCAGGACCATTCCAGGAATAACAACTCCCGTGACCAGACTGGATTAAACTGTGTAGTTTTATGTACTTTCCTCTGAAGCAAGAGGGCAGTGAAATGCAAACAGCCATTTGCAGATTCAATCAATAGGACAGAAGCAGAGGCTGACAGCATCCTCTCTTGCAATTTAAGTCTAGAACTCAAAAAGTTACAAAAATAGGGAAATACATGAAAGCATGTTTGTTTCTAACCCAGAAACAAAGTTTAAGAAAATCTACATACCAAATCAACTCCCAAGAGACGCTAACTTTTACAATCATCTCACTTCTGTATGTTCATTACTTAATACTCAATATTTCAACATTTTAACAAAATTTGAAATAATTATTAAAATATATCTACATTTTTGTATACAACTATTTAAATGTCTACCTGATTTTGAAGTACTGCTGCTCAGTATTGCCTAATGGGTGTATAAAACAAAGTAAGACACTCTCAGATTCACATGCATGATATACTGTAATCATGTCTTGAATCACTTTGTAATATTAAGATTAAAAACTTAATATAATAGCTAGAATAGAATATATAGCTTATAGAATAGCTGATCTAGAGTAATTCTCATTCTGACAAGAGTTTTCAAGTGTAGAATGGAAAACTTAGTATTTTTAAACATTAACACAGTATCACAGAATGGTTGGGGTTGGAAGGGACCTCTGGAGATCCTCTAGTCCAACGCCCCTGCCAAAGCAGGAAAATCTAGAGCAGGTTGCAGTATGAGCTTGTAGAAGCAATGACAGTGTTTTCCATTTGAAAAAAAAAAAACTGTTGATAGTATTCCTCCTTATCAAAGTTGCTACATCAAGAGGATCTAACAAAATGCACTAACAGAGTTAGAACTAGAATCGTGATGTGGGTATCTGGTGCTCAGAAAGGCTATGCCATAATAAAAGCAAAACTTTCATCAAGTAAGTAGATAACAAAACCAGACATCTTTCTAATCTTGCAATCAGAATTTTACCATAGTTGTCAATTTACAAAAAAAGGCAGTTTAAATACCAAATTCTCATCTGAAAAAGCAAGATACAAAGTATGCTCCAAACACAACATGGGCAAAGAAATCTTGCAGGTAAATTGCTACATACTGTTCCAGTTTATGTATATAATACTCGCTATTCCTTAATCTATCCATGTAAGGCAGACAAGAAAGACAAAAAGAAAAGAAACCTCTGATTTCTATGCACCCTGAAAGGGCACTTTTTTTTCTTTAATTAAAGGAAATTACATTCCTCTGGCTCCCTCCAGCTGGAAGGATGCTATGTACATCAGTGTTTTTGTGTATTTCCAACAGACCCATATTGTATTAACACACTACTCTCCATCTCCTATCTGCAGATTTATTCTAACTTCAGATAAAAAGCTCTTGCTCTGTGGTCAACAATGTGCAATGCTGTTTATCATTTTGACAGATTGGAAAATCTGAAGTTTGTTAAGCTTCATTCCAAATTCTTACACGTTTATATCTACTTTAGGATTAGGAATTTGTGGTTTTAGGAATGTGTGGTACTCTTAGGGAAATTCACATCCTTTTCTTAGATCCTGTATCAAACACATAAGAAATGTCAACTAAATGAAATGTAAACTATGACGTGTAAGATACCCGATAAGTCACCATATGCCCACAGAGATTAATAGTCTTTGTACAAATCTGTTTCCAAATGCACTATGATCAGAATTATAACTATACAATTACTTGAAAATATTCACTGAATATAATGACTAACAGTAAAACCAAACCTGATTCTGAAAGTAAATACAGACCAAATGTTTTCAAGATGGTCTAACAGTCTAACTTTAATGCATTAGAGTGAAAATGCAAACAGAATTGAAGTTATTGATCAGTTACCTATTCAGTAATTTTCAGCTATTGGTTTATTCTGAGAAGTTATCACACTTCTCTGCATAGATGTTTTTCCAAACATTCAGGGATGAATTAACAGGAATATGCAAAAGTATGCAAGGCAAAGGGTTTAATTCCATTTTACCTAATATAAATAACATTATAGCTCAAAACTACAAGTAGATGTAGTCAATTCTCTTTATGAAAAGCATATTTCACAAGAAAGTGGAAGCAAGACAACACATCTAGAAAATGAAAAATGGTTAGGAAAACTAAACTGATTTGAAGAAGCAATTGAAAAATCATTTTGGTAGAGGAAAAAGTATTGTTAATTTTGGCTTGTAAACCATAACAACAAAAATATCTATTTGCTTACTGCTTGCGATACAAAATTAACAATCCTTGTCCCCTTTAATGTAAAAAAATCTGCTGATTTAATTCAAATCGGTGCTGATAATTCTTGCACGATGTTTTGTGCATAAATTCACTCACGTGTCCTATATTAAGTCCCATTTTTATAAAGAGAATAAAGTCATATTTCTGTCTAAATGTGGGAAACCTAAAATGAAATACTACTCTTCCACAAACCAGAACTGAGTAGACTCTCAGAACCTTTGCAAAACGCCCTTGTGGTAAGCATTATAAAGTCTCTTTGTATCTCTCCCTTCTATAATAATTGCACTTGGATACAATGCACACTTCATATTCTGCACAGTGGGCCCATGTGGACACACAAATCAATCTTGATTGCTCCCTAAACCTGAAAAAACATCGACTGCTGCACCTGGGTAAGGAAATCCTATGACTGTTGTAGGATGCAGACTCCATACCCCACAGCTGCACTTGTGTGAAAGCACATTTACATTTTTTCACCATTCAAAATAAAGTTTTACCTCTTAAAATACTTCAGCCACATGCTAGACCTAGCCATATATCCAACCAGAACATCAACTGTGGCACAGAACACAACTGCCCAGTGGTGGTGGCAATATCACCTTCAATCTGTTAATTTATTACAAAAAAGTACATCTGAAGAAAAACATTTAAAGATCTTGGCCTCTGAAATGGTTGTAGAAATCAATGGTGCTTTAACCTCCATGATCTCTTGGTTTAAAAACCAAGCAAATTCAAACAAACAAATTCAGTGACATGTTACAGTAACACACAATGTGTTCAAAAACAGTATCATGACAAATCAGAACTATTAAGAAAAACACTGAATATCCTGGAGGAAAAGGAGTACTGAAAACTTCTCAAGTGAATATAGACCTATATTCACATATGTATACTGACATCAATAGTCTAAAAAAAAAAAAAATTTAAAATCTTACTTTAACTTCCTCTCCAACAATCCTCACTAGATATGTGAAATTTTTATTCAAAAATAGCACAAAACCAGGAAAAATTGCAAATTTTAGAATGGTAACTGAAACAACTTTCCTTTTCAGAAGTGGAAATTGCATTTTTCCCCGCTCCTTCCCCTCTGGTGCTATTCCCCTGTACTAGTTAGTGAGGAAAAACAAAATTAATGAGACTAATTCTTTCTCATGTAACCCAATCACAGCAAGAAGTTACAGCAGGAAAACTTAGTCTGATATCAACTGCAAAGATCATGCTTCTGAAAGGAACACTAGATTTTGGGTTGGAGAAAGTATGAGAACATTTTAAGGACTAATTAACATTTAAAGGCAAAAGTTAGATTATGATTCAAATTTTAGGTCAAAATTATAGTAGTAAAAAATGAAACATTTTCAATAAACCCTAACATTAAACAGAAGATTGAAATTTTGCTGCTTATTAGCATAAAAGTTACATTTTTGAAAAGCTAATCACCAGAATTTTCATGTGAATAGAAATTATGCACAGAAGTAAGAAGTAATAAGAAATATCACAAAATCAGCAACACGACAGATCTTAAAGCAGCTGCTACTCCTTGAATCTCGACTGAGATTGTTGATCAACTTTAAAGTCAAGGCATGCTATTTTCTGACAGTACAGTGGGAGAATTAATAAGTATTTGGTTCATGTACAGCCTTTCAGTTTACAATTAAGGAGTACATAAAATTAATGTCAAATCAGTTAAAAAGCCAAATATTTGATTTAAAACATTTTAAACTTCTGCACAATTAAAGAATGATTTCCATGCTGTACACACAAACAAGAAAAGCTAAGCTTGTGGTATCTAACAGTAGAATGTATTGATACTGCTAAAGATAATCCAGCTCCTAAATACTTATTTTATTTGAAAAATATATTTACAGAATAACTAATGGCAAAAATCAATACAATGGAAGTTGTTTTAAACTATTCAAGAAAAAAAGTGCAATTAAATATTATGCTTAGATTAAACTACTTCCAGAATCGATTTTAAATGTTGTTGTATTTTCCGTTACTTTAATTAGACATTTCAAGAATTTTCAATTAAAATTTAATGCAAAAATTGTTTTCATAATTAAAAATATTTTTAATAATTTATAAATTTTATTTTTGTATAAACATATTTAATTTAAACTTCTTTGTCCTAAATTGGTTGAGGTTTATATATCTTTTTTATATCTTTATAGCTTAATCTGCATATATTCAGGAAAAGAAAGAATTACAGCTATTCTTTGATAACACTGCCATCTAGTGTACACTCTAAATTAGGATGAAGCATTTATTTGAAATTTTTCATTCTGGAATTTAGTCTACAGGGGAATTACACTCCATGTACAAACTGTGTTCAGCACTACTTAACTATGCATTGGAATAATGACATTTATTCTCTCATCAGCAATGCGTGTTAAATACACAGACCTTAATTTTGAAAATACACTGTAAAACTCTGTTATATAATACATTAATGTCTCCAATATACCAAGGTGGTTTTGATAACTAAAAGTCTTGTCATCATCATTCTCTTTCACATTAATTGAATAAACGAAACTGAAATTTGCTCCTTGAGACTGGCAAAGTTCAGGAAAAGCTCTAAATTTCATAGTTGCAGCTGGACAGTCATTTGTTTTCCTTCTTGCCTGTTCTTTCATCTTATGCCTTAAAGGTTGCACTCTTCCCATATTAAAAATGAAACTGTGTTGAAAGATCACAGTGACAGTGTCTTCAAATGCTTGAAGAAAGAAAGGCAGTGAGAAAGAAAGAAAGGCTTAAAAGAAGAAGTACCTACGTGGTGGATCATCAGCAGATTTAGAGCACAAGTGAATCCAATATGAACTTACTTATGTAGCTTACTTTCTTCTGAGTTTCTTGTTTTCTCACAAGACTCCATTTCTTACTGAACTAATCTTAGGTCAATCACTGCTGATAAACTAACATCACTAAACAAGAATGCGTTTTGCATCAGTATTCTGAGTTTCAGCTTCAACACTTTGTGTCTGTGATAGTTTAACTGAGCTGGCAGCCAAACAAGACACAGCCACTCGCAGCACACCTTCCCCTCCGGCCCCTTCTCCCCCACCCAGGGAATTGGGAAGAGAATTGGAGGGGTAAAGGTAAGGAGACTTGTAGGTTGAGATAGAACAATTTAATAATTAGAGTAAAAATAAAATTAAAATAAAAAGAATAATAAGAGTAATAATGATAAATCATTTAAGGCAAAGGCCTTCTTCTCTAAATTCTCCTCCTCTTCTACTAAGAAAAAAAATTAACTCTATCCTACCAAAAACCAGGACAAAGTCTTAAATCAAAAAAATGCACTACCTAGTGCAAAACACAAAACCAGCATCCTGTAAGGAAAAGGCTGTGACCAATACCTTGACTGGCAGACTTGATCAACAGACTTTGCAATACCGTGAATTAAAGAATCAACACAACATTCATAAAAAAGCAATTATCTCAGGCTACATCTGACACTAGTCAGAAAAAAAAGTTAGTAGGTATAGCTGGCCAAATTTATGCATTTTTATGAACACTAAGGTCTCTGTATCCTCTGTACTGCAAAGTTGCTATAAGCAGCTACAAGGCTGCAGCCTTCATCCAAAGTCTGGTCAGAAACTGTGTGCTCCAACAACCTTTGGTGTCTCTTCACATGGTATTTGCCCATAGGAAACTTCATGTAGCTTTGAAATACACACAGACAGGGCTCCTTCTGAAAGCACAGCAAATTCCTGAGGTGTCATGAGATGACAGAAGAAAGGCAAGAAACAAATACAGGATGCATAAATGTGTCTAAATTTGATTTTTTCAGCCTCCTCCTGGACCGCTGAAAGCTAATCCATGGACCTCAAGGGATGCAGACTGTAAACTGAAAAATCACTCATCTCATTACAAAAAAGTAAATGCTTGTATTAATAGATTTTTGAGGTTGTTGTCTAATAATTTCTCATCGTGTAACAACCTTTAACTAAAGAAGCTTGAGAGAAATTATTATGTGAAGGCATAAATTGCCTACTGCATCCGTAAAGCACCTAGGTTCCACCATTACTAACAAAGATATTCACGTACCACTGAATAAATGAAGTGCTACAACACCCTAGTTCCTCTATTGCCTGATTTTACAACACATGTATTTATGGTTGTTTATTCTACAAATTTGGGAGATTAATTTTGCCAAACATTTGTTTGAACACTGAACAGCGATTATTAAAGCAGTAGAAAAATTGTTTAGGTATTTTGAGCATATGTTCCCTAGAACTTTACATGAATGCAGACATCAGATTTAAATAATCCTGGGTTAAATTTGAGACCTATCAAGGAAAGGCAGAAAATATCTCTGTAAGTAAAAGTTAAGCACATTTGGAAAGCTGGAAAGAAACTGAGATCTTCTAAGGTGGACCTGAAAGATCTAAGAATCACGTCGACAACAGAAAACTATCTTTACTTACACACTTGACAAACCCAGACCTCTAGAGAAAACTCGATTTACTTAATGCCACTCAGCTCTGTTCTTATGCTGCCATCTAGTGAAACAGGATACTGACTCTCCTCTGCAAGACTCTTGAATTTGGTCCAAATGAAAAACATTATCTCTAAGACACATACATCAGAGCAAACATCTTTCACCTGCAAATACTTTATTCTTCCCTCCGCTGCTTCTTCACCACTTCATTTTTCTACCACGCATTACAAGGTGACCAACTTTTGCCACAGGACAGCGAACATTTATACATTTAACTTGAAATGCAAACAGACTTCAGTAAGAAGCCAGGGAACTAATCAACCCAGATCACAGATCAGGATCAGGAAAAAGTGAGCTATTAGAAGGTTTCAGACCATTACACAGATAAAATCCGGAATTCATAGCTAGTAATACAGATAAATATTACTCTGAGCCTTCAATTTAAATTACTGTTGTGGTTATTTTCTCATTACACTTCCTTAGAATGATGACTTACAAAAAGCAATGTAAAACCTTTTCAAAAATTCCAGACAGAAAAAAGGAAACAAAGAAAGTAAGTACACACTCACCTGGGAAAATATATTTGCAGTTGGAGCAACTCTGTTGTCCACAATACTATATAATATTGCCAGCAGTCTGTCCAGGGGAAATGGCTTTGGCCCAAGGAGGTGATTGCTGGTCTACAACAGAAACAAGACTTTTCAATCCAATAGATCTTTCCTGGAGTACCACAAGATGTTATTCTCACATCTTTTTAGTCTCTGGAGAGGCACTGTAATTCACAGTAGTTTTTCATACAGCCTACTTAGACATTATGGAAAACACTGAGTACATGCTTATTGATCATGATAAAGATCTAGATATGGAGCTCTATTTAACTCGGCAAGAGTTCAAACTACACAATAAATACGAACCTTTTTGAGCTGTAGCAGAGGATCTGATGCCAAATTTTTTGTACTAAATTTACAGATTTACTTGTCCATATTAAATTACTTTGCCCAATCCAAGGATTAAAGAGGAAAGACTACATTTTACGGCATTGTAAAGGTGTACATAGTTTTCTTCACAGTTTATCAACAGTGAGACAAGTTAGGCTTCTTAAAAGCACACTTCATTTCTAGCTAGTGAAAAAATTTAAAGGTTTAGATTTATTCTATTGTCTACAGTCAGTCTATAATCACATATAAAGAAATGCACAAACAGAACAATAGTTTTTACAAATCTATATAGCCAAACAATTTAAGTGTATTTTTGTGTTTTGCTTACTGAAGACAAATATTTTATCAGCATTTGCATTTTGAAAAAGCATAAAACGAGAAGGTTCTGCTAAAGTATCAATTTATCCACTTTCTTTGAATCATATTACTTGTCTCTTCCTCTCACAGAGATGCAAAGTCACAAGAGTTCCTCATCTTAAATGCCATACTAAACTAATCTAAGAAACAGCCTTATGGTCTAGAACATCAATACAATGACTTGTCAATGGGCACCAACTGTAATAGAGGAAATTATACATAAACATAGGAAAAAACCTTTTTTACCCCTGAGGGCAGTTAAGTACAACAACTTACTGCCCAAGGCAGGTTGTGGAGTCTCCATCTTGGAGATACTCAAAACTCAACTGGGTATGGCCTTGAGCAACCAGCTCTAGGTGACTCTGCTTGAGCAAGAGGGTTGAACTAGACCAGAGGTCCTTGCCCACCTCAGCTCTTCTGTGAATTTCACTTTCAAAAACCTTTTTTTTTTTTTTTTTTTTTTAATTATCAACTATCTCTGTAGGAATAAAATGTATTAACTGCTCATTTTTCTTCCCAACAAAACTGCTGTTTTTTATATGTTTTGGCTGGTACTAACTTCGCAGTTTCCATTTTCTATTTTGCTTCCTTTATATCACAATGAAAATGTTTCCATTTTGATACCAAAACCAAAGAAAACATTTTTGATCAGAAAATTAGAAATGAGAACACTTCAACTTACTGTTTTGCACAGTAAACACCTTTACTACTATATTTCTACTTCCTTAAAATCCACTCAATCATAGGATAATTCTGGCTGAAAGGGACCTTAGGAGGTGTCCAGTCAAACCCCTCTCTCTCAGAGCAGGGTCAGCTAGGAGGTCAGGCCTGGTTGCTCAGGGCTTTATCAGTCCAGTCTTGGAAACTTTCAAGGACAGAGACTGCATCACCTCTCTGGGAAACCAGTGTCACTGCCTGGCTGTCTTCATAAGGAAAAAGCTTTTCCTTATATTCAGTATAAACATCTCAATTCAGCTTACACACATTGTTTCTCACTCTCTCACCATCCACCATTGTACTATATAGTCTTGATGATTTCTTTGTAGGTACAAGACAAGCTGCTTTTAAGCCTCCCTTCTCCAGCCTGAACAGCAGCAGTTCCCTCAGCCTCTCCTTGCAGGGCAAGTGCTCCAGCCTCTGACCATTTTGATAACTCTCTGCTGAACTTGGTCGGGTTTATCGATGTGTGTCTTGTACTGGGGGTGGAGCAAAACTGGAGAGAGTATGCAAGATGCAGCCCAAAGAGTGATGAGTGTGAGGGCCTAGAGTGCATCCACCTCCCATGAGTTTGGCTGACTGAAATAAAGAGTTCAGTTGGCTGAGCCCAAGGTCAGCTCCTTTGCTGGTAGGAACTGCTGTATAAAGAGCTACCTGCCAGCTACAGGAAAACTGTGTTATCAGAACACACCGTATTTACTCAACTTTGCACTTACAGATCTATTCTTTCCCTTATCCTTTTTCGAACCATACACATCATCTTCGTACCTCAGCTGACACTCCTGGACGTTTTAGGCATTACAGGTTATTGTATGTAGGAACATTGAAATCAACTGAATTCACAGAAATATGAGTTACTGGATTTTTCAATGTTAAATATCTTTAAAATAACCCATTTTACAAAAAGTACAGAACTGGGTGGTATTACAACTCAGGCAGCACTGTTAAGACCACAGAGATTTATTTGACTCAGACTGTCAAAAGTTCTGGCAAAGAAAATACTTGTTTCCTTTTAAGTTTGTATTTCATTCTCTCTACTCTGACATCCAGTTTCCTTTTTTCTAGTATACACTGATTTACACGTACTAGCACTGCAGCCAAGATTAAAGAGGAATTTCAAAAGAAAGTTTGTTTCAAAATGCTTCTGGGAAAGAACACCTCTCAAATAAACCACCAGCACCTCTACGGCATTAGTCATCAGTAAAACACAACCAGTCACTTCTTCAGCAAAAAAGAAAAGTATTTCCAATACAATGCTTTAGTTTTTCATATCCAGGAGGTGTCCCCAAAGCTACCTCTTGGTTAACAAAGAAAGCAGTGTGAAAAATAATGGAAACACGTAGTCAAAACTAGCACAGCACCCTCAGTCAGAATGCGGGTATGGCATAAGTTACGAACTGTACAATCCCCTGCCCTTCTGCTTCTAAACGTGCCAGTTCTGTGAAGTATATTCTTTATTATCAACAGGAAAAACTCAATAAACATATATTAATTAAAATATATGTGCTCCAAGCACCTAGCAAGCACAATAAGCATGTAGTAATCCCTGAAGCTGTATTTAATACCCAGTTACTTCACAAGTTTATTGCTCTTAATATTACCAGCTCTCTACTTAGACAGAATACTGGTTTGAACTTTCAAATTATTTGAGGAAAAACGCTTTCTTCTGGAAAAGCCAGAAGAGTTAATTCTAATAGAGCATAACTTCTAGTTCGACAGAAATAAATTCCTGGATGAATACAAATGGTTTAGAAATTCCTCCAAATACAAGATAGTAAAGGGTAAGATTTTTACAAATCTTCTGCATGGAGCTTAGGCAGAGTACTACATAGAACAGGATTTAAAAAAATCCAAGGGACCCTCATCTCGCTTAAAAACAAACAAATGAAGCATCTTCAGTTGTAAGCTAGAAATTCTGATACAAAACAAATTCTAGACTGAAGCTGAAGCAGATATACTAGACAAAATATTTTCCTATAAAAGCCACACCAACACATTTGATCTTCTGACAGACTGAAACCTGAAAAAGCACATTCCTGCAAAAGTAGGTTCACCAGGAACAACTCTCACTTGTCACTAAACTGGAAAAATGCTGTTCCAGGGCAACCATACAAAGAAACCCGACAAATTCTGCTGTTATCAGCAACATGGCAATTAATAGAATGATAAAGTAAAATTTTTACCCCTATTCACAAGATTTACTTTTTCTAATTAAATAACCATGGCCTCTGGACTGAAAAGAGTTGAGAATCAAGAAGCAGATTTTTTTAGTCTGACTGTACCTAAACTTTTAAGCAAAGATTTATTTATCTAAAGTTAGCTTCCTGCCAAGTAGGTATGTACAGCCAAACTCATTTCCTAAGTTCCCATTATAGCCAGTAGAAATCTAATCAATACAGTTTATGGTGCAATTCCTCTGACTGAATGTAGAACCTACTTCAGAATGAGACAAATCACACCCTACACTCCAACGACTGCATCGACTAACTCTGCACTGTCTATAAAAAGACACTAGCTTAGATGCAGGCACCCAGTTGGAGTTAGGTGAATCTGATCTGTAAATCAGTCTTTAGACAAGGTTCTCTGAGGGAAGGTGTACAAGGTGTATAAGCTGTGACACCAACTGAAGCAAATGAGCCTTTATTTATAACACTAAATATGTTATCCTTTATCCCTGTATTTCAGTTTCCTTCACTATAGAATCATAGTACCAAAATATACAAGTTTACATCTGGATGATTTTATCTCTGTGCAAATATTTATAAAGGTTACAGTATCATAAAAGAAACATAGGTCTGTAAGATCCTCTTAGGACTTGCAGTCCTGTTCCCCACTACCACAGCTAGCATGCCTCAAAAAATTTCAAAACCAGACTGTGCTCCGACCTACAAGCAGTTTCAATTTCTGGCATCAATACTTACAGTGAAAGAGTCTTTACCTGTAAACTATAAAGCAACACATAAGCAGAGAAACAGTGCTCTGCAACTAGAAGCAAAGGTACTTTTGAAATGTCACAAAGTTCCCATCCTATTTGTTAATCCCCAAGACACACTTCTGTTTCTAGCATGCAATCAGAGGTTAATGTAGCACTGTCAACTCAAGAGATATTTTCTGTTAACTGTATTTGATTTACTAGGATTATGAAGTTCTAATTCTCTTCAAAGTAACACTAATTTTTACTACAACAGAGGTAAAAGAATTAGACTATTGGCAGTCTTGGAAATCTTTCCTGATTATGCAAGTTACTTGTTACAGATGGACAACAAATCAAGCTTCTTTAACTGCACACATGTCTAAGCATGCTATCAGAACATCAATTCAATGCTTAGGTTGTAGGATCAATGTAAAGTCTACAAAATCAGAATTAATGAAATTAAAATTTTTAAAGTAACTGAAATCTCACTCATTTTTTTGACCAGTAATTTAGTTTACATTTGTTTGAGTTATCCTCATTTACAGTTCTTTCCTTAGTAACTCCTTCTGTTCTGTTTTTGTACCTACTCAGTAGCATTTAGTTTGCTACAGGAATAATAATAAAATGAAAAACAATTCATTGTTAATGCAGGCACTTCTCAACACTAAATAGTGAACTCAGACACAAGTCCATTTAACATAAACAATGACACAAGAGAACAAGCTCTACGGTGTGGTTAAGGTGATCATGACCTTGGTATTTCGTCATCAAATCTCTATGTTCCCATTTCATTTACGTTTCTAGCTGTTCCCACCTCATCATCTTGGAAATCTGTTACCAATAAAGAATAAAACAAAACACTTTTCCTGCAGAAGACGCAAGGGAAGAAGAACATTTTGGTTTAAGATACAATAATTATTCCTTCTCCTGAAAATTATTTATCAACTAATTAAGATGTAGAGGTATTTCAAGAATATAGCAGTACTGAAAATAATTAAATGCTCTGGAAGTTCTCAGGAGTTAACGTGCCAGGGACAAAACACACGAGGTCTACGTGTACAGGACCCATGCATTCAGAGACTTCATAATTCTTAAGTTTACATAAATATCTTACCCAGCAATGCAACACTTTGCACTGTTGAAGTAAAACTATGCTAACTTACACTTTCACATACAAAAACTGTGCCTCTACAAAAATAAAAGAACTTGGAAAAAAAAAGTCTTTGGATAGCCAAGGACTCCGTCCTCCTGCAGGGACAAGAGAAAAATTAGGGAAAAGGCTACAGGCAGAATGAGAAGTAAAAGATTATTAGGCTAAGTACAGTATTAAAATGTTTCTCCTATTATTTATACTATCTGTGGCATAGAGAAGAATAGGATATAATGATTGCTTTGGCAAGGATTCAGTGCTGTCTGGACTGTTCTTCATTTGTTTAAAAATAAGTCAACAAGTTACAAATGTTAAAATTTTATTTCTCTTTTTAAATTACAGATATAAATACACATATAGGTATTTGCTCTTCCTAGCACATCAGACCTCTGTCAGTAAAAACTGGTAGAGCTCCACTGAAATCAATGATATTTACCTATTTATAACCACGAAAAGCTTAGTTAACAGTCTGATGGAATCCTAAACAACAGACAGGAGGAGTGTAAGGTTTACAAGGCCAACACAGAAACTTAAGCTCTTAAACCTCACTGCATCACTGAGAATTAAAGTGACTTGACTTTTAAAACTACTAACCATCTATAACATCTTTGAGAAAAATTCTGATTTGGTCTTTCATGTATGATCCTTTAACTAGCTTTATTAAACACATTTTGTTATATACAAAAATAGGGCTTTAACAGACAAATTTATGCTACAGTTAAATTTAAATGAAATAATATGTGTATCATTCAGAACTTTGTTATCACGAGAAACAAATGCACTAATTGTTATTTATGCAATTCTGTTGTTTCTACAGTAAACAATGAGGCAAAACAAAATACAAAACCAGCAGTACAATAGAAAGAAAATATTTGTTGCCAAGCTCAGCTTCAAAAGATGAAATACATACCTTCTCATGTTTCTTCATAAAGTTGGTCTTTCTAATTTTCCCATGATGCTGTAAACAACAGACAAGAGCAAGCATTTTATGTAAATTATTTTTATCCTCTTCTAAAGCAAAGACAGAATCAAAACCGTCAACAAAGAATTGTTACTTATATACAGCAGTACGCTAGTCTGGGTCTGCTTCTTTGCACCACCTCCAGTATTTGTCTCTGACGTTACTAGCAATCCTTCTTACTAGAAGCCCTAAAATTACACTTGCCTTACTTCTTGCTTCATTGTGTCCAAAGTGGTGCAATCCATAAAAACAACACGCTAATATTTTTTGATCACATGTATAAGGTTTTTTTTTCTGACCTAATCAGGGACTGATGAGAAAAGGCAGAAAAAAATCTGTTAACTCAGTAACTGTGTCTTTTCACGACGGACTTCTGAAGAGCTTAATATTAGATGGGGCTTTAAGTTTCTTTTACATAATTTGCCAGACTAAAAAAAATTAATTCATTCAATTAATACATATCACACACACTTAAGAGATAGCAAAGGAATCTTTTTATCATGCCTTTTTGATAACATGTTTTACTGACTTGACTCTTGTAAGCCTTCCTGTTTCTTTGAGTTCCAAGACCAATATGGAAAAATTTGGGCAAAAACACTTCTTCAGCAAATAAACCACTTACAAAGAAATTGTTTTGGCCAAGTGAAAAGAACAAAGATTGGCCATAAAGAAAGCTTGTCAATCTGCACTCACTACAAGTAATTCTCCACTCTTCTCAGGAAAGGACGAGACAGAAGGCTGAAACACCTACAGCTTGCAATGTAGGATGATACCAGAAACACGAAACCTATATTTAAACTAACGTACTAGTATAGCATCACTAGGAACTGCACTCTCAAAACATGTATCTACAACTTTCTTTTCAAGAGAGAAGAAAACAAGCATATTTCTAAAAATTTGTCTTGTTCTCATTTTCTTCAATTGTTCATACCTACCTACCATGAATCCCATACATTTATACACATGTGCATATATTAATACATACTGTAATAATGTAGAAAACTGTGAATTTGGTAAAATGCATAGAGAGCATAATTGCCCAATCATTTCTCTGAAATCTGTCTTCTTGCCTATGTTTTGTCAAATTAAGACCTCAAAAACAACGCAATGAGGCAGGCTTGAGGAACATGAAGATCTTGTATAAGAAACAGACAGACTACAAACTCTATGGCACTACAGCATTTGTTTGCAGCATAGCCACAACATAGCCCAAAGACAAAAAGAGGAGGGGAAAAAATAAATCAACCTGTACATGGCAAGTGCTTACAGAAAACAGGGTTTAGCCCATGATTTGGTAGTGAGGATTAATACATTCATCCTAAAAAATGCATTACCACCATTTCAACACAACATGTGCCAGCTCATGAAACCACATCTTCTGCAAAACCGTTTGTATGTTTATGTTTCAGAAGCTTAAAAATGTATAAATAAGTTAATAATGCACTATGTCATTTTTCCTCATTAAAAGCTAACACAGTTGTGGTTTGCATCTTGCTCTGGAAATTTAAGTGTGGCTTATACCTAAGGACACCACAGGTGCTCCACTAAAATGTTTACAAAATGGAGCTTTATCAACTTAAAAAAGCAAAGCACAATACTTGTGCTATAACAGTGTTAAGCGTGTTTTAACATGAAGAGGTATTTGCGTTTATTAAACACAAATAATGACTAAGGGATCATTACCAATAACAATGTGATCTACAGGAAAACAATTGATCAAATCAAATGAACCACACAGAGAAACAAGAGCTCAAAATGAACAGTTGAAGAGCTTTAAACTAGGAAATGCAGTATGCACGAATCCAGTGAGCAGCACTAAGAAAAAAACCTCATTACCTTAAGAAAGAACCTCTTATCTGTCCTAACAGGATTGTAGGAGGCAAGGTAAGCAGCTATTAGAAGAAATTTGGAGTAATAAGGAAGTTCCACATGTGTATGCGCAGAAAGTCCTATAAAATAAACAAACAGTTTATGACTCACCAAAACCCACTCTGAACATCCACAAACTTCACATAAGACTCGTTTCCATTCTTCTTCTGTTCGCTCTCTCCTTTAACTACAGTATGGCTATTTTCTCAACCCCACTATCACAAATACAAAATCAGTAAAGGGCCAAGGAACAGCATGAAGCTAAACAAAACTAACATTCTGAACTCTTTATGGACCTATCTCAGAAACTGTATCTGAAGCATTGGAGATTCACAAATCACTAAGATGTGACCTCTCTAAAAAAAAAAAAAAAAAAAAAAAAAACCAGGTTACTTTCATTTAAGGTAATTTTTCTGGCAAACAGGGCAGATAAGAGATGCATTTAAATACAATGGCAAAGATTTTCTCCAAGACCCAACCTTCAGGCTGCTCCAGACTGTGCCAGACAGCTCAGCCAGGAACAGGGTTGGCATGGTGGAGAAAGTAGTGCTGCACTTCTGACAAACAGCTCAGCATCTCACAATTTTTAGCCATTGTTTTATTTCCTACATAAAATGTTTTCAAAATTTTAAAACTTGATCCCATTGACCCAGCCTGCTACATGTGTACTTCATTAAGATTAAAGTCTCACACATTCAAACACACAAGAACTACAGACCCTGCCCTTGTCACCATATTTGCTTCTTTTACAGAGTTTATGCATATGAATTGGATGATCAAACCACCTGACTTCATTAGTTGTCCAACTATGGAGACCACTAAAGGGGCTCCTCTTGTGCCTTCTTTGCTTACAGGTTTTCATTTTGAAGTTTTCTCATTCTGTGAAGTACCTGTACCCTTATGCTTTAACCCACAAATATCAGCAAATAGAGATTGAGGAATTAAACACATTTAAAAGTTAAGATTCAGAGCCCCGAGTGTGATGAGAAGTATCCTACACGATAGCTAGTAATAATTTCCTCTCACATAGGCACAAAAGGACAGCATTTTTAGCTTTCATTTACAATTTCTTACATAAGAAATATGGATTTAAATAAATCTGCTTTTACCTCCAAAGGACCTTTGGAAAGATTAATCCTAGGTATGTTCTAGGGAAAAAAATTAAAGTCCTTTATAGAACATCTCCTCGAAATACAAGATTAGCCTGAACTGTAACTGAATGCTAACAGGTAACCTCGTCTATATAACTCCATTCACACACTATCAGATAATAATGACGAAGTCAAACTGAAAAGTACACATTTCATGTCCCAATCCCCTCCAGAGTTACTGTATCCGATACCTTTCAACTGCCCGGGTTCCCCATCATCACTCTGTAAGCGCTCCCACTGTGAGCTAAAAGACAGATAATGCAAATATATAAAGATGAAGTATTTGTTAGTCTTTTAGAGAAAACTGCTGGCTTGGTATATGTATATCTTAATTTAATGACGCTGGCTAGGGTACAGTAAGAGAATAATTAAAAATACCAATCAACTCTTACTACCTTGCACATAAGTTTCAACAATGTGCAGACTATGTGTATATGAAAAAACTGCAGAAGGTAATGTTATATTAAGGTACAAAAGTAAAAGTGAGTACAAGCTAATTGTAAAATACCAATTTCTTTCCATCCAACTACCACCAGTAAGCCAAGATCAATAGGATCCTAAGTTTCAAGAACAATGCAGAATTGGATAAAAAGTAAAAAAAGATAGTTTGGGAGTTTTTAATCTGTTTAATAACTGTTTATCCTAGTGAGAACAATACTATAATTAATTCATGATGTAATTTTGAAGTCTGTAAAAAACAAAGCAACATTTACTCTTCACTGAAAAACTTTGAAGACATCAAGCCAGAACATTTTGTCAGTGAAAAATGTCTTCAAGTGGTTTGGTGTTTTCCTAAACAATAGCAAAAAACTTCACTTTAAAACTTCCCTTAAGGAATGACACTGTTAGAGCAGCCATGACTTTAGATCATCATTTTGTATACCACAAGGAAAAAGCACAGTAAATGTACAAACCTAGCTCTACTAAACAAAGATAAAGAACATAGGTGTTCAAAACCTATAAAGTCTCATCAGACTTTTCAGGTTTGCATATATCCTTGTTATGGTGAGGATCTGCCAAGTCAACTTTACAGGTGTGTTTTAAACTGCACCTCTATATTCTGGTGATGGATTCCCATGCTTGGCAGTTTCATACATGACAGAAAATAGATCTATCTGCATCATGATAAATGAAAAAGAGAACATAACCTGCTGTCACTGCTTTACTTAATAAATATTTTGTATGCTACACATATTGTTTAGTTTAAAAATTTCCTCCTGAGATACTCTATTTCTAACATTACATGGCAAGAAAGAAATGCACATTAAAGAGAAAAAAGATTTTATCTAGCAAATAAGAAATACTAGCCAGGAAACGCAATTGAGAGAGTAAATATTTAGAGAGTAAGCTTATGAAAACCAGCAACATCAACAAGACAAACAAGCCCTCGCCCCCCAGATTACCTGGATATTTCCCGGAGATAAACAGTCTGCATTGCCTTCTTCAAATGAGGTTCAATATTTTTCCAGAGTTTGCGGGTGTCACGTTCATTTGCTGCACCAAGTCAGGATAAACTCTGTTAAACATTTAACTCACACAACACTAAAACTCTATCTCTGACACCTAAGCAGTCACAGACATGACTTTGTAAGTCTAACACCCTGACTCTGAAATGCTGTATTGGGATGATGCAAGCATCATCCATTTGCAAGCACTATTCTGAGATACTCTGGGACAGTTTGGCAGACCTCTGTTCTCTTTTCCTCCTCCTTAGCCTTAACAGAAATTACTTACCTTACTACTTTGCAGAAGTCTTGGCAGTTGAGTGAGGGGAAAGATTTATAGTGGGAAGCAAGTTTTCACACTATTTCCATCTCATTTCCACAGACCACCAACAACAAACGCCATCTACTACTTCTGCTGCAAATGCTGCCTACTGGGTGCTACTGGAATAAGCAATGTGGTTGTGACCAGAGAAACAGTCACAACACAATGAGGATCAAAGCAAAGGCCTCCACAAAACCCACGGGACAGCACCTCCACTCTCATACACCTGCTCAAATTAAAGACAGATGCTTACCTTCTCCTCTGACCACTGGTTCACAGTATTTAGAAAAATTGAGCACTGCCTAGAAGAGGTAAAAAGTACAACAAATTAAAAAGGTACTATATATTTAATGTAGCTATAGAAGATAACAAGCAGCATAATTCATTACTTTGCAAAACAAATTAATTCTTTTTAGTCAGTAAGTATGCCGCCTGCTTCCAAACATTCACAAATTAATATGCTATGTTTCTGTAAAACTGTGCAACAGATCTGGCTTGTAGCAGTTTGGTTACCTTAAAACCCTCTGTAGGAGGCAAATCAAGTGAAAATTTTACACTCCCAAATAATGTTTCAAATTTTAAGTTAAGTTTCACAGAATGCTGAAGTATAAAGAATGCTGAGTGGCAAGTTATATTTAATAAACATGGGAAACAAGAGAACCTGAGGTTGGACATGCTGAGACCATGTGATTGAGTTACTCCTTCAAATGTTGAAAGCAACTGTTTGGCATTCCACTGCATAGCCCAGGAAATGAATACTACAGAAGGCTATTTAGGGATTACAGAAATCCACCTGAGCAAGAAGGTAGCAACGAGAGCAAAGCTATATAACCACATGTAAAAAGAACCTGAAAAGAAGCACAGTGAGGCCTACCATTGCTTGAAAGAGTAAAATCGTAACTATAACTCCCTCTGACTGAATTGCAAACAAACAAACAAACAAACAAATCATTAGCGGTGACTGCAATGAAGTTGTCCCTCAAAAAATGCTGCAGTTGCAGCAATTGCTTCTACTATACTTATCACTAGGTACAAAAGGTTTCATCACATTTATCGCCCTATCCCAACAGGTAACAAAGGTAGCCTAGTCTTCTCAGTCACTCTCTGATATCAAGGAATGGCTTGAGCTCAAAAACTCCAACATAAGTTCTAGGCTGAATGAACCACGTGCAGCCCAGCATCTCATTAGTGCAGCTTTTGTTGCCTCTGACTGGAAAACTACATGCAATTGAAACCCTTCACAGCCACCAAAACAACTGCAACCTTTGTTATGGATTTTTACAGAAACTGCATTTTGAGCCAACACATTCTTAAGAGAGTAGATTCAGACCAGATACAGGGAAGAAATTTTTTACAATGAGGGTGGTGAAGCACTGGCACAGGTTGCCCAGAGAGGTGGTAGAAGCCTCATCCCTGGAAACATTCAAGGTCAGGCTGGACGGGGTTCTGAGCAACATGATCTAGTTGAAGATGTCCCTGCTCACTGCAGGGGGGTTGGACTACATGACCTTTAAAGGTTCCTTCCATATCATTCCATGATCTTGTCTTTGTACATATTCAACAATAAATCTAGACTGCCAGAGCTTATTTGGCTAAAAACATCACATCACAAAACAACAACTCTAAAGAAGCTCATCTCACCAGATGCTGAAGTTCTTTCAGGTCCCTACAGACCATGTAGAAGACACCAAGCAGGATATTGATATATGCAGCATAGAAATCTGCAGAATATTCTGGTGGATGATTCTGAGACAAGATCTTCTGCAGGTGTCCTGTTTAAACAAAAATAAATTTTGCTTACTTGAAGCTAAATTAATAAACTGACCACAATTTACAAGTTAAGTGGAAAACCAAACTATAATCATCACTAAACCCCAAAATCCACTAAAAAGTAGAAGAACTAGCAAATATAATGGAAGAAAAATATTACTTTGAGATGTTTTGGCAACATCTCAAAGTAATATTTTTTAGAGGTTGTGTGACTATAGACTTTTACATTCCAGTAGCTATTACATATTCTAGATTCTGTAAAAGGCGTACTGATGAACATGGAAAAAACATTTAGATGTTGTTTGACAAAGTATTATTCAATCCTGGAAAGCAGATTAAAGAATTAGCTTACCTATGCTGTAATCAGGAAAATACAAGGTGAAGGGCTCAAAACATCCAGTATTTGGACGGAACAGTTCCCACACTATTTCACTGAGCAGGATAACTGTCACATTTCTGTCAGTCTACACAGGGAAGGAAAAAAAAAGGGGAGAGAGTGACAGATAAGCAGAGAAAGAAAAAATAACACTGCATGTTACAATATCTATGAGAAAAAAAAATTACTGAGACTTTTCTGTTCCACAAAAATAACTGAATTTATAGCTGAATACAAATTACTAGCATAGTAATAAAGTTTCAGTTGGTCTAATCAAGCTCATATGTCTGCAGATTTTTGTAATTACATGAGATTTCTCCACGTCCCTTGCCATTTCACTAACATGTAAGCTCCGTGTACTAGACAATACCAAGTAGATTCCATCCATACCAGAATTTTACTTTGGCAATTAAACCCAGAATTTCAGAACAAACAGGAAGAGTTATAAAGCAAAAGCAAGTTCGGTGCTTTCTGCAACCAAGCTATCTAGTACTTTATTTTAAAGGTAAGCTGGTCTACTAAAACAAACAAAAAACATCCCAAAACAAAAACACAGTATTATCTGTGTACTCTACCAACTGTTTTACTAGTTATCAACACGGCTATAAATAATAACATATTCTTTTTAACAAAGTTTTTATTGACAATATACTTGCCTAGAGTTTGATGTTTTGGTCAACAGATAACAAAACACTTCATATTAAAAAAATATTCCTTATTTTGGTCATCCTTCTGTATATCACCTTTTTAATATGAAGCTAACTATCTGTGAAGATGATGCTTCGTTATTCCTTTTTGCAAGGTTTTTGCAACCATACTAAAAATTCTGTGTAATAAAAGATGCTTTTAAATATGGTTCTTCAAGAAAGACATTTCAAAACTACTGAGACACCTCAAAAAAAAAAAAAAAAAAAAAAAGAAATAACCTGTTTGAATTGACAAGCCTTAATATCAGCTGTGAATGACTTCAATTAAAAGTTTAAATGCTATTCCCCTTCTCTGAAATTCAGGGAGAATCTTCTTTTATTTACTCTTCCCACTTCTTGCCAAAGTGGCAACCGCTCATATTTATGGTTTCTTCTTTCTCTATTTCTATGGAACTTTTTTTCTTCTAACAAGAGAGCATCTTTGCAAACAATTCCCCAGTCCCATAAAGTCTTTCACCACTAATTAAGTTCTTCATCTGCTTTCACTCCAGGAAAGGAAGTGATACAGTAGATTTGCTCCTACAACATCCCTCTGCAACATCAGCTGCACAATAGCTTTACAAAGCCACAGTCCAGAATCCAGAATTTAAGCAACTGGAATCATAGCATTCAGGAAAGCTGACAGATTTATTTGGAGGTTACTCTTGAATTTGAGAGTGTTTCTCTAGCATATTTAAGTCTTAGCCTGTGTTTTTTGGTCCCTCACCAGCAACCATAGACCTACGTTTTCCTCATTTCTCTCTGTCAGACAGGTTGTTTCTTCTTCAGCAAAATCCAGAACATGGACAGAACAGACAAAAAGAGACAGAAAATGCACCAGCTGCCAGGATTAAGAACACAGCTGTGAATCAGTCTTCATTCAGTAAACAGGGAAATCAATGTCACCAGAAGATTAAAAGTACCACACAAAAGTCTTGAGATAACAAGTATAATTTCAGCTATTCAGATGTTCAGACATTTCAAAGTACCACCATCTTTTGGTTTTGTCTTCAGTTTCTTTTCAGAGAATACACCATTTTTCCTTATTCCAAAGCATAAGCTATGATACTTCAGAAGTGAGAAGGAAAGATACAGGGTTCACTCCAATCAGAAACATACTGCAGCACAATTCCCGTACAAGTGTAAAAAAGCACATTGCATCATGAAGCACCTTGGCAGCTGCTGAGCTGGGCAGCTCCAGCCACAAACCAATAGCTGGTGGTTAACTGACCATCCTCAAGTCAGCCATCACACAGTGTTCTGAAGTTCCACATGGAAGAAACCTGAGGAAAACATGATTCCTGAGTTGCAAATTCATGCTACTCAATGTGGTTGGGCTCTCTGAATCAGCAGTTGACTCAGAAGCAGACTCTGGATTCCCACACAAACACATGATAAACTCTAAAAGGTGTTTTATTTCTTTATTTGTACCAAGTTAATAGAAGTTATGTTGAAGCTTTTCCTTATAGATTATAGGCTGCCTGAGATTTTTTTCCTGCAATTATTGCAGAATTTTAAATGAAGAGTAGAAAAATTTCACATTATTCTTAAAAACAAAAATATTCTAGAAAAGACAGCTATGCATCTGATACTAGCCTCAAAATAATCTACAACAGATCAGATATCGTAAAACAAGATACTATTAAACAGAATTTAGAAAAAAAAAAATTAAGAGTGTAAGAAAAACCTGCCAGTGTTAAAATTCTGGTTTGGTTTCTAGTTTTGACCACTGCCAGTTGATTATTTTTGGCGGGAGGGATTAGTTTTGCAACTTTTCTCATCTAAAGAATCACTTATCTTGATCTGTGAGCCTAGATGGACAGATACCACATGTTCAGCTACTCTCAATATGCAGGAAACAGTAATTTTTTTCCAGACACTTACCAACTCTTGAAGCCTAAGAAACGCTGGCAGGATGTTTGCTTCCATTTCCCTCAGTTGCTCTGCTCTATCCAGTACCTTTTAAAAAAACAGTGATCTTATTATATAGACAATGTCAACTTCCATTCTCACGTGGACTTACAATTAATTCTTAGAGGCTGGAAACCAATTTTACTGACAGCTTTTAGATAGCAGAAGCCACCTAAGTATCAAGACCACTGAAACAAGCAACATCATAGAGATTACTGCTCCATGTGTGCTTCCAGTAAGCCCAAGCAGCTATGCCATATAAAAAAAGACACAATCCCCATGCAAGCAACGTATTCATGCTTTATAGCAGTAAGAATTAAGACGTAAGTATATCAGTCAGGAATATCACTGACAAAGCCATGATATCATTAACAACCACTGACACCTCATTTTTTGTTCAAAATTCTTCTCACATTTAAAATCTGTGTGTAGCACTGTAGCACCATATCAATATGCTTACTGTAGGAAAGCTACCTTTTCCCACTATGAAATTATTTTTCAGAAACAAATAGGAGTTGATATTTTCAAAGAGTTAGCTATGAATCTGGAAATCACACAACTGATTTTCGAGAGAAACTTTTCCTGCCATAGTTTGCAGCCTAGAAATGTCGAGGATTTACTGTAATGTATGCAAACCTGGCACAGCACTAATAAATTCGTAGCGTATGTACAGCTTAAACCAGAAACACTTTATCTAAACAACTAACATATTTTGGAGCCTAGAAAAAAAAATAGGCGCATGAAAACATGCACAGCTATCTTTTGGCAAAAAATTCATATTCCCAGTACACTTAAAATCTTGACAGAAATGAAAAAAGAGAACAGAAACACATTTCTTTTGTGTTTTATTTACTACTTGCAATATAAATCTAAATTCTGAAGTTCATTACTTCGTTTGAATTACTGCTATTGAAAGAGAAACTATAAGTTCCTAGAAAATTATATTTTTCTATCCTTTTACATTTCATCCCCACACCAAAATATTAAGACATCTATCATTTCTGTTGCTCACAATAAGAAAAAAAAAAAATTATGTGGACAACCAAGATACATTTTATGAAGACAGTATTTCAAAATCACACTGTACAGGAAAAAAACCTGAAAGAGCAGCATCTCTGCAATAACAGCTCACACTGCTTGGCTATTTATTTAAAACTACAATACAACATATGATTTTATATTGACATCTGCATTTGGTTCATATAATAAACAACTTCAGGGATGAAGACTGCTTTATGCCACTGACAAAACAGAGGCTACGTATTTTTACTAATAAAATACTGCTTATTGGACCCAGTGACATGTAGCTACCAAACACCAAGCTTCAAGGTCTTGACCTAAGTATATCTTACTCTTTATTTAAGTGCAAAACAAACTACAGTTTCTACTTACAGCAGAGAAATTACGCTGTGATCCTGGCTTGTGGACTACGTCAAATGGTTCACAGAAACAGGCCTACAAATCTACCTCTTATTCTTTAGTTTTAATATAGATTTGTCATCCTTCAGCTTTTTTTTTTTAAAAACCATACATTTTTGAACTGTCTGACAACTTACATTAAAAAAAAGCAGCTTGTTACTTCTGTAAAGTGATAAATATTGTAAATGTATGAATGAATACAAGTTATATCTATTCCAGTTTTTCAGGTAGTTAGAATGAATAAATTCATTTTTCAGAAGTAATCACAAGCATTCAGTACCCATGTTTGCGTTAGGAAACAAATTTAGAATCCTTTGCTTGAACATAAACATTCATCTTAATTTGCTCTGAGTTAATTGGGCTGAAATATTACATTATTTGCTACCAAAATGAAATAGAATAAATTAGCATTGCCAGTTTATGTTACTAGCATGCTGGTCTTCCATCAGTCTCAATTTAAACCACTCTACAATAAATCCAGATGACACAGGTTAATATACATTAAATAATTGATTTCCCCCATTCCTGTATGTTGCCATGTAGAATAGAACTGACATACTAATTTAATACTTAATTCTTCTGATTCAGCAACTATTTACGTGATATAATTGAACCTTTCTAGGTATTTAATGGTTTGCTTTCTATAACTATTGTTCAAGAACTTCCTAATTTTCTGAGTGATAGTAATTTTCATATAACACATGAAGCATTATTTACTGATGTAGAGCATTTTTTTAATGCAAATATTAATCTGAAAGGAAAATTTTACTATAAAAAATATCCTGTGAAATTCCCTAAAGGTTATTTTAGTGAAAAATTTTGTTCTTATGGAATCACTAAAGGATGCAAATAGCACTTTTGTGACAGTAAATTAAAATTAATTATCTATACATAACTTCTTATCTATTTTAAGTATTGGTGCATTTTTTCTTCATTAAATTTTTAAGAAGCATATCAAATGTATTAACTTAATGAGCTATAGGAAACTGAGATAGTACTATTTACTAAACATAATATGAAGTTATTTAACTCACTAGTTAAATATTTTTAAATGGAAATAAACTTTATTTAACTATGACCTGTGAAATGGAATGAAGAATGTACAATGTAATTATGAACTTCTTATTTGACTGAAAAAAAACCAAAGCAGTACGCTCATTGATTGTTGTAAGAGACGTGCAGAGTGACTACCCAGGGTCATTAAGCTTTCAGTCTTGAGCCACTTCCATGTTTTCTTAAATAATGAATTTCACCTCTTTCAACAAACCCTGAATTCCTACTGCTGGGCTGAAGTTTCAGTTTGTGTGTTCTGTAGGTCCAGGACGCGTATATAGAGTTACACATCATTAATACTATGGCATTCATATTTTTGAGAAAAGAGAATAGATTTTATTCAACTAAGTGAGAGTTAGAAAAAAAACATCGTTCTGAGGAGTCTATGTGCTTTCTTCAGACCTCTTGTATCTCTGATATTTGTTTCTATCTTCTATTTCTTGGCACAATAAATGCTGTTAGAGATGTCTGCGAATTTTGACTCCTTTTTGCAATTAAGATTATCACAGAAAGAAACCCAAACCCTAACCTTCCAGTAGTACATTGATTCAATCATTCCTGTGTCCACTTGCATATATCACCAATTTTTTAATTGCAGTCTTTTTTTCCATCTCAATTTTAAAACTACAGTTCTTGTCCCTGAGGGTCACAAGCGTAGTTGAAGATATAAGAGCTCAACAGCACTTTTACAGAGGAAATTATGCATTTTTGTTCCTTAATACAACTTCTAACTTGAACCTACTCTAGCCAACCAAGTCCTGTCATTTGCATGCTCCATAATTCACTTCTGCCCTGCTTCCCACCTTTGCTTTCTCTCTTGTGAAGCTATCTTCACAAGGAAACAGATAAGCATGACTTACTAATCATAAAAAATAACAGGCTCTCTACATTTGAAGATTTTGTAACATACTTAATTTAACTATGCAGTATAATTTATGTTCATTACTAGTTATGCTAGACAGTTTTTGTGTATAAAAAGTTCAAAACCCAGGAAAAATTAAGAACTTCATCTAAAGCCAGTAAACCAACTGAAAGAATCTAACCAGTAACAACAGATTCTGAATTAGGTCCACACAGAAATTTTGTGAAAACTGTCCTATGTGCACACATTCCACATAGAAACTATCGATAACAATTACTCACGCCCTCTTAAGTGAAATGAAACTCGAACAGTAAAACTAAATTACTTACAATGTATAATGTTTGATCTTGAAGCTCTTGACTCCCAACAGCTTGTTTAAAGAGACGTACAAAGTCATTGAAACTATCACAAGGCACATGAGAAGTCTGTTCTGCCTCAGAAGAACAGCTCTGCAACTGGATGAGAATTTCTTCTAAAAGAAGTCGTGAAGTAAAGTATTCCACACAGTTCACGAACACATGAGGAAGCTGAAGAAGATTAAAAAAAAAAAAAAAAAAAAAAAGATACAACTTTATTTGGCTTTTTCAGTGTAAATACTCCAGAATCAGTTTTCTCTACCAGATGAGACAATGAAAGAAACCCTACCTTGCCAACAGAATATAGAGCATAAACCAAAAAACCTTGCCAAAAAAGAATGATTACTTCTGTACCTAGTCAAAATATTACATATCACAAAGTAAAGACAGACCTGACGAATCCTCATATGAAACACACAGTGTATCTTCTAACTATGTTTAAAAATTGTGAGCAGCATATAAAAAGAAAACTGAAGAGCATTTAGTTCAAATAAAAGTTAGACAGTCAACACATTACAGTATTTTAGTATTTTATAACAATCCTTTACAAATTACAGTGTCTAGAGAATATGAACTTCTCAAGCTGATATTACAAATGCTCCGGCAGGGGGATTGGACTAGATGATCTTCTGAGGTCCCTTCCAATCCCTAATATCCTGTGATTCTGTGAAAGTAATCTAGGAGCACACTCCCCACAATGACTCTGAATGCTTTTGTCATCCACTGCATACAAGTGACAAAGTGTAAGCTTCTATATCAGACATGTCATCAGCCCGCTTGAGCAGAACATTTCTAGAAAACCAGACCTTTTCAGAGCAAAGAACATGTGAAAAAAGGACAGTATGAGATATATTCTGTGGCAATCCAGAAAATGTAAGTACCAATTTAGTAATATTGAAAAGTTATGGTCATTTGTCTATAAATAGAAGACACTATAGACTCCAAAAAAGTACCAGTATTCAAACCTACATAAGGCAAAAAAGGCAATTTTCTAGCAACTCTATTTTTAAGAAACAGATTATTTGCATAGCCCCATACTCTCTGGTAAGGCATATGCTCTTTTTTACACTGAACGTTAAAACCTCTGGAAAACATTAGTCATTGGGATACATATGCATTACTTGCAAAATTAAACTTCTGATACAGGAATGTGTGTGTGTGTATAACAAAAAAACCCACAAAAAACCAAAACCAACCCAAGTACTTCATTCCAGTCTTTCTACTTATGGCATATGATTCAGCAGATGTGGGAAAGTGTGTGCATATGCTGGCAATCCATTCAAACAGTGTGTAATAAAAAGCTTTTTTGTGATTTTGAACTCTATAAAAAGAAAGGGGCTACATCTCCAAAAGCACCTATTCAAAATGCTACCCCTCCACAGCAGAAGGAAAGCTGGGTGCCTCAGATGTGATTCACAACACCACATTATGTAGGAGTCAGCTATACTTGGCAACAGGAAGTTCTGTAGAAAAAGTTGCTGTTTAAATCCTATTCCATTCCAGGGCCTGGCCACATCTTTGGGGAGCAGAGTGTTACCAGCATTGCGTGAAAGGCTGCTGCATGAAAGAGGATCATGACCACTGTCTTCCACCTTTCTCCCTCTGCAGAATTTTTAATGAAAAGGACAAGAGGACACCACAAAACAGCAAGATAATTACCACCTAGCACTCATCTCTGCACAGACATGAATTAAACAAGTATCTCAACTGGTTTTTGGCTCATTGCACATTAGGTAAAAAGAACCCTGATTTTGGGACAAAATTATCAGTCCTCTTTTGTCTACTTCTTTCTTACTCTGACATTGTTTTCTAAGAGCAGGAATCCCAAGAAAGTTTATGTTAGATGGTGAAGCTGTAAAAGAACATATAGTCCTAGAATTTATGAAAGTGATGCTCATACAGGAAAACAGCAACTGTACTGGCATGGGAGAATAAGATCCATTCCATCCGCAAAAGACCTGGCAATGCCAAGCTCAGTAAACACAAATACACTTGGAGAATTAATTTCATTACATTAGCAACTGTGAATGGCATCCTGTTTCTTTGGGTTTTTAACTTGTAATGCATACCAAGCTGTTTGAAGGATCTAGAATAAATTAAAGTGCACAAAATTCATATTTTCAAACAGGTTCTGAAAATACAATACTACAAAGGGCCATCAATGCACTTTTTTCCCATTTAGAGTTGATTCATTAAGCAAAAAAAGAATCATTTATTGTTCAGGAATTACATCAATTGCTTCTATGCAACACTGCTCCAACATTTTAGAACTGCACTGTTTCTTTTTCTAAGTGAAAGACAGATTTTCTTGCTTCTACAAGAGGGTTGATTGGAACTAACCAAGTTTGAAACAACAAGTTAACCTCAAGTCTGCAGAAACAACTATTGGTATCAGAAAGAATGGCAGTTGTCTAATATTCAGCCAGTAACTGTCATAATTTCAGACTCACTTTTTTTTTCAGCAAGCACATATAGCTTGTATGTTTGCTTTGAATGCTTTTAATGACTTAACTAAGTTTAAGTCACTAAAATGTCTTAATGACTTAGGCTGACATTTAAATTGATCGAAATGAATATAATTTAAATTAGTTTGTTAACACAAAACAAATAAAACAAAATTCCACTACTGCAAACTCTACTCACTGTTCTTCATATACTCCCTCACTTTATTCCTATACAAGTAAAATTAGTTTACAGGAGAATTACAAGATTCAAAAAAGGTATAATAAGGTGACTCTCAGATTGAACTGGAATAATCCTAAGAGTACTTACTTGTCACTGGAGCTATTTCAGGTTAAGTCCCTTTTACAGAGTTGAACAAAATTTGGCTCCTTTTTTAAAAAAAAATGTTTTCTTAGAAAAGTTATTATGATTTATATTTTATCCCAGTATGTATGACTTAATTTTATCCCAAGTACACTAGTGAGAAGTGATGCACTCATCACACAGTAAGTGGAGAGAATCAAGAAGGCATAAATGGCTGAGGAAAAAAAACTAGTAGAAGCTAGTTTGAGGGACCATCTGTTACAAATAAATTCTAAATTCAATATCCACTGGGAATATTCTTACCTGTAAGGTGTTTAGAAGAGTTTGCATCACATAGGTCTTTCCACTAGATGTATGTCCATAGATAAAGATGGATGGCAAACTAAACTGCTGACGCTAGGGGGGGAAAAAAGTTGTTGCTATTTCAATTCTTCTTTCTCATTCAAATGATCAACGAAAAGGAAAAGTTCTCTTTTAAAGTGAGACATTAAATGTTAAGATATGCCATGTATTATGGAATCAATATGATCAAGTTTTATGTTTCATCTTCACTGAAATGCTGGGACAGTAAGTCCCAAGAATCAAACAGCACGAAAAGCTACCAGTGAGACTGCTGTAACATGAGGATACATTTCTCATGGGAAAGACAAACCAAACCAACCAACCAACCAACCCCAAACAAAAAACCCAAACAAAAACACACCCCAAGAGAGAAAAGTCTTCTTTTTAAGAACACTTGTTGCCACTATGCTTGTAACAAACACATAAAACTTAAATGCTGCAATTTAATGTAATTATTATTATCTATAATTAAAGGCAGAACCAGAAACAGATACTAATTTCCATTCTGTTAACTGAATGCAAATGGCTATATCAACTGCTTTTAAGTTTGCAGATAAAAATCTCCATTACTTTTTACCACAGCTTTGCCAAGCAGTAGCAGAATTAATTAACAAGACAGTGATTTCCAAATCTATGGCCAGCAACAGGACTAAGAATCAGACCAATTTCATGTACTTAGAATTCAGGCATGCAGATTATTGGATTAACAGGTGAAAACCAAATAGAATTTCTATGCTCCCCCTGAAGAAAAAAAACACTCCTGGAACTTTAGACCAGGGAAGAAGACAGACTTACTTCCCAGGACTAACTGGAAAAGATGGAACAGAGCCATGGAGAAATCATCAGAGAGTGCGAGGCACAAATAGCTTTTGTTTGGGTTATTCCAGCTGCAAAATAGCTTTGACCCTTCAAACGTACTCAGACTCTATCTGCCAAACACTAAAGTTAAAGATGGATAATAAAAAAACCCCCCAAAACCCCCACAAACAACCGAACTATGTTCATAATGACATCACAAAAACACTCTTAAATTTCTGCTGTCCCCTCTGAGACAGTAGAATCTCTTTGTTCTATTCAAACATACAGTATAAAAAGCTCTACCTCCCCAAATATTGACAGCAACATGGACACTTGGGATTCTCGACAAGGCACCAAACTTTCCAAGTGAAGCAGCGTCGCTGCTGGGTACGCTGGGTGTTCAAGATTAGGCATTTTCATTTTCCTGTAGTTAGTCACCTAAACATGCATGTCCCATCTGAGGTGCAGAGTCAAGAAATAAAGTGATCTGGAAAACAAAATGGTTTAATTATCATTTGCTGTCATATACCTAAAGGAGGAAAATGAACAGGAATTGACATAAAATCTAAACAGACATTCTAGCTCGGGATAATGGTGTAATTATAACAGACTAAAGAGACTTCATCAAAATCAAACTTTACTATCTAAGGCATTATACAGACATTTTCATGCCAGACAGAAGCCAAAAAAGCAAATAAAAAGAGAAAGGCATACAGGGTATGAGCAAATCAATATAACAAACAACTGTTGTAGTTTAGTTCTGTTTTTATATACATTCTGGAGAAATGCATATTTAGTTCTGTTTTTATATACATTTAAAAGCAACAAGGGAATAAAATGAGGAAAGTAGATTGGTCACAGATCATCACCTCTCTGGACAGCCAATAAACTAGGATTTACAAGTAACAGAGGAGAGGTAGGGCATAAGGAAAGATGAAGATGACAAAATAATAGCTCTTCACATGTTAACACAACTGCTTACCCCAGCTTAAAAGCAGCAGAGGCATATAAAGAAAATTCAGCTGACAGTACTTCCCGCTGGAAGTACTCCTTAAAAATAGTAGCAGCCCAAGCCAGTTAGATAAAGCTGTAACATTAATTACAGTCTACCTTTTAGACAAGGGCTAGTCAAGGAAGACTGAAGGACTTGATCGTCCAAACACTGGGAAGGCTGGATTTTAGTGACAGAACTTGAAAAAACACCTCAGTCAAAGATACTACTTTGTCTGCAGCTTCTAAAACTGCTGGAAAGATGGCACATTGGCCTTTCGTGGTAAGGACAACATGCAGAGAGAGAAAGGAAGTAGCCTCAAGAGCTGGACTCTGACTTTGTCACATGTCACATAACACCCAAAAAGAAAGTTTGGAAAATTTAGGTAGCACAATAAAGATACCTAATCAGCAGATAGGAATACCTGTAAGTTATCAAGACAAAGACAATAAACAAAGCACTCCAAACACATTTAAATATAAGTATTTACAACCAAAAATGTTATGCTGGGCATAAGTACAATGCCACATGAGAAAAGATTAGGTTAGCAGGAGATCAAAAATGGCATGGGAAATGGAACTAGATGATCTTTAAGGTCCCTTTCAACCCTAACCATTCTATGAAATTACACATATTTTTAAGTAATCATATCACACCTAACGAGGACTACAGTTAGATATCAAGAAACTGCAGATCTGAAGCAACTTGAAAAATAAACAAGTCAATCACAAAGTAAATATGAGAAATCCAAGTAATGCAGCTATCGAAAAAAACCAAATGCACAATCTCATCTACCAGGCACATTATTTCCCATACAGACAAGTTCACAAATAACCCTGGCCCATTTTATCAGATTGGCAAGTGTCTTAATCTTCAAGGGGATCCCACCCTAGAGTTCACAAGATAAAGGATGTTTAGAGAGCACATTCATGAAACAATTCATTTGGATTTGGTGGCAATGGTGACACCAGGGCTAGTATCAGCCACAGCTTGAACTCAGGATGTTCCTGACCAGTGAAGGTTGTATGGAGGTTGTACAGGTGACTCCAGCCAGATCAGGAGGGACAAAACTTAAGTTACTTTCCAGCTGAGTCCGGGTAAGGATACCAAAAGCACAACAAGTCAGATAGATCTCATGGCTGGACCTGACGATTTAGGAGGGCTTCTCTCAAGTGCACTGGTCCTAAAATACCTACATTTGGGATGTTTTTCTACACTTCATCAGGGAAGATGACTTTTCTTTACCGTAAGGATGCTGGAGCACTGGGTCAGGCTGCCCAGAGAGGCTGTGGAGCCTCCAGCTCTGGAGATGTTCAAAACCCGTCTGGACGCTTTCCTGTGCGACCTGCTGTAGGGAGCCTGCCCTGGCAGGGGGGTTGGACTGGATGATCTCCTGAGGTCCCTTCCAACCCCCACCATTCTGTGTGATAGATGACAGAACCGACGGGACTCACACCGTTCTGCTTCCCCTCAGGCTCCCCACAGGCCCGGCCGAGGGGGAATGACGACCCCCGACCCCCGCAGCGCGGACACGCTCCGCGGAGCCC
>NW_010303402.1:0-11989 GCF_000700745.2 Antrostomus carolinensis
ATATATATATATATATATATATATTCTTTTAAAATCAAACCTAAATTGACCCAGAAATTAAAGCTAGCAAGGGACAGAAAGTCTATGGCCTGATGCCATTTTTGGTACATGGTAGTCTGTGTATTTTGAATTTCAGTAGAGTTTCTATGTGTATACTTCTGAAATAAAATCTTGGGCATCTTCCAGATGCTTGAAATGCTCTTAACCAAGAATCTCTCAAGATTTGTCCCCAAATAAATCAGTTGTGAAAGCATTATTTTCAGAGGTGAAAGGCTTTCAGTACTTCATGTCATCTAGTTCCAGGGCTTCTCATAAGTTTCTCAAAACACAGATTTTGCTACCAGTTTTGAATTAGCCGTAACAGGTACTCATTTGTTTGTTGTTACTTGTTTGTTTAGTGAAGGAATGTTTCTGATACTTCTCCTGGAGTGCCAGAATGCTGAAGTGATAGCAAGATGCCATTTGAGGATGGCAATTTCAGGTGGAAATAAAGGCTATCAATGAAAAACAGAATGAAGAAATCCTATAAGGGAAGGAAAAGGCTGCTAGAGCTGATATGTATATATATGTATATATAAGGGAGCATATCCAACAAACCATATGTGTACAAAATATTTGGGAGAGGACTTTTAAGATTACATAGTTTTATTACATGTAAATATCTGAGAAGTTCACTTTTTTCCAGTACATAAGAAAGTAAATTTCCTCTTCCTGCCGTGAGTGGCCAGGAGAGCTGCTCCAGGGACTGCAGTGTTGAAGACAGGAACTGTAGAGCTTTGGTCAGCACACTCTCCCTCTGGACAAATAGTCACCAGTGCTGCAACCATTATTTAGTAACAGAAAAAAATGAGAGGTGAAGATAGACATCGATCTACAATTTCTTTTATAAAGCAGATTTCTTTGCCTGCAGCACCCAACAATCATGAAACCAGACTCATCTCTGACTTCAATGGCCAATCTTGCAGTAGAATCGGAGATTATTTAATTATGTAGAAGTCAAATAGACAAGGTCAGCCAAAATGAGCACAGATTTTAAATATTCCAGAACACACAAGTTTAGAATTTCATCCTTATCCACCAAAACAGTATGACACTAGCTATGAGTTATAACTGGAGAATCTAAGCAGAACTGCATTTAAATTAATAGCTTTGCATGCACAGGAATTACTTCAAAAGCTTTCAGTGCCAAAATAAGCAGTAAAAGAGATTTGTAAACATGGATGTGGTATCATTAGTCTTTTAAATACTTGCTGTTGTGGAACTGACATTTGTGATTAAGAAACGATCTGATATACAACTCTATATTACTGTGCTTTTTTTCCCATGTAGAAATGTTCTTACAAACAGCTGTAAAATACTCTTATTGTCATAGTAGATTTGAGTGTAAAGACTGATTTTGGTTAGGTCTTTGTTCACATCCTCAGTTTGTAATATGGATTAGAGGCACAGATGACTGGGCTGTTAGATTTAACTCAGTATTCTGTTATCTGGAACAGTCCCCAGTACAAAAGCTGGTATTAGGTATTATTACTATATTTGTGATCAATTATACATTTGGCAACAGGAAAGACAGTAAAAGCATTTTGACATTTTGCAACAAATATGACTATTTAAAGAGACTAGACTAACAGAACCTTGAACTACCTGGAGAATAAGTAGGTTGGCAATAGGTGAAGACAGCTTAAAGGCAGGCTGCAAAAGGTCCTGAAAAGATATATAATTTTTAAAAGGTACTTTAGACTACTCAGAAATGTAGTTTGACCAAAGTTAAAAAGAAGATTTGTTTTCTATTTTATCAACTTGCATTGCATTTCTATAGTTCAGTTTTGATTTTTGGCTTCAGATAAATCTGAAAACCTTCACTGACAGTAAGGATCAAGTTGCTGGGCCTCTTTGCTGATGCCGAGCCCCGTACTACCATTGATATATACTGACTACTGTAGATTTCTTTGGCTTTTCCATATAACTGAGTGAGTAAATAGCTGCTGTACTATTTTTTCAATTTTAAAAACTTAACGTGTAAGAGTCCTGTATGTATTTTAGCTTCTTTGAGTAAACAGCAACTTTCACACAAACATCTTTACCTACAGTAACAAAGATTTGGCTTTGCTACAATTGCTCATTAATTTGTGTCAAATTAGCAAAGGTATTTTGAGCTAAAAAAAGGTGAAAAAAGACAAAAAACACCCCAGAATCACACAGTTTTATTTCTTAAAGTCAGTTTAACTGGATGATGCATAGCCATTTACAACAATGGTATGTCATTCCAGCAACAAACTGCATCTAGACCCCACTGGGGAATTAGGTAGATTGTATTGCACTTGAAGGAAAACTACTTGGAAAAAAATAGATAGATGCCTGGCTACTGTGAAGACTCAGCAGAGTAATCTAAGCCTACATATACACAGAGGTATGCTATTTTCTCTCCACTGATTTTTATTTTTTTTTTTCTTAAAGAAGGTGGGCCTAATATTATTTTCAGCTGCTGGGATTGTGGTGTCTTACTCAACATTTATGAATCTTGCTCCCAGAGCTGGTCATGTAAGATTTAAACCTATGAGTATCACAGCTGTCATTAGTTTTGAGACAAGTTTCAGTAGAACAGATTTTCATTGGAAACTGTTGGTTCCATATTAAAAAAAAAAAAAAAAATTCTACTGGTTTATCAGTTTCAAATGCAACTGTAATTTAAAAATTAAAACCTGTTACAATATGGACACAGATGAATGTTTTAACATTGCTGTAACAGAATGACTGAAAGTTTCTTTTTTCTTTTTCTTTTTTTTTTTTTTTTTGCATGATGGTTGTATTTTTATATGCTAAAATAAAATTAACAGATAAATTCCATACAAGATCTTTCTAATAAATGGAAGCAGTTTATTACAATTTCATTTTGAAGGCAAATTCAAACCATTTGAGAATTTTCTTAGAATTCAAACCTACATTTTGAAATATTGGCATTTCCTATGGAGTTCCCATTCTAACTCTCCCACTCTGCTAAATGTTACTGGATTAGTCTTGAACACTACATTCTCAGATACTTTTTTTATTTTTAAAAAAAAAGCCCACACAGAAATTTTCTCAAAAAGTAGCTTCTTTTGCTCTAGTGCTGGAGTATGAAGCACTTTCCTGGGAATTCTTCTCCTTCATGGAAAGGAGTGTAACTCAGATTCTTATGCCACATCTGCTCACAGGGATGGTAAGAAACAAGATCCTCCTGCCTCTCCTACTTGCCCAGTAAATCCACATCAGACTGTCTATTCTCACTGTTTTTTTGTTTGTTTGGGTTGGTAGCTATATAATTTTTTTCCCACTCAGGGATGAAAGTGCACTAAGGTAGCAGCTGGGTCAGTGGATACAACAGCACACAATTTACACATCTCTGTTGGGCTCAGCTACTATAAAGAAGGATGCAATATAAATTAATAACATAAAGAGTTGTCCAAAGCAACTATAGTAGAGATCATGTGCCTTTGAGATTGTAAATCTGTTACACTTCACTCGTTTTCACTTTCCAGAGGCTGTAACATAGTCTTACAGGACTGCAAGAGACATTTGAAGCGAAATCCAATGTCCCTGCATTTCTCATTTTTGGTTATTTAATTGTATTCTGGCTTTTTGTTTCTTCTGGCTTTTCTGCAGGAAAGTTTGATTCAAGAGACTCTGATTCAGGGAGGCAAGTAGCTGAATCTGTCCTTCCAGACACACTGTACTGCAGAAATGTCTAGAGGAATATTTTTAGTTAGTCCTGGGATAACAAACACAAAAATGAAAAAGGTGAAGCCAGCTGAAAACACATTCGGTAGGAAATTAGAGGCACTCAGCTAACCAGAGTGAATCAGAAGGACCATATAAATGTTGCTATGACAAATCCCTCATTCATGGTAAAGTCATTCTCCACATATATGCACGTATGTGAATATATATTGTATTGTGTTTATTTTTGAATAGTACAATAAGTAAAAAACCTACATGCTGACTGAATGACCCAAATAAAAAGTATAGAAACTCTTAACCAACTTAACTTCTTTGGGTTAATTGAAAAATATGAGCATTTTGCTAATATATATAAGCCCTAACAAAATTTCTATGTTTGGATTTTTCTATCATTTGATATTCAAGCCATAACTGTTGAAGAAAATGGTGAGACCTTACACCTGGAGATTTCAGTGAATGTGCCAGAACAGGTAGTCCTTGTCTATGTACTACTCTGTTTCACTTTTTCTCTCTTGTCAAGTAATGTAATCTGACATGGACAGTGGGACTGAGTGCACCCTCAGCAAGTCTGCTGATGACACCAAGCTGTGTGGCTTGGTCAACATGCTGGAGGAAAGGGATCCCATCCAGAGGGACCTTGATAGGCTTGAAAGGTGAGCCTATGCAAACCTCATGAAGTTCAATAAGGCCAAGTGCAAGGTTCTGCACCTGGATCAGGGAAACCCCAAGCACAAATACCAGTTGGGTGGAGAATGGATGGAGAGCAACCCTGAGGAGAAGGACTTGGGGGTGGTGGTGGATGGGAAGCTCAATATGAGCCAGAATGCACTTGCAGCCCAGAAGGTCAACCATATCCTTGGCTGCATCAAGAGAAGCATGACCAGTAGGTCAAGGGAGGTGATTTTGCCCCTCTTCTCCACTCCTGTGACACTGTGAGACTCTCAGCATACTTTGTCCAGTTCAGGGACCGCCTACACAAGAAGGACATGAACCTACTGAATCCAGTCCAGAAAAGAGCCACAAGGATGGTCAAAGGTCTGGAACACCTCTCCTATGGGGACAGGCTGAAAGAGTTGGGGCTGTTCAGCCTAGAGAAGAGAAGGCTCTGGACACTATAGCGGCCTGAAGGGGCCTACAGGAAGGCTGGGGAGGGACTTTTTACAAGGGCAGGTAGTGATAGGACAAATGGTAATGGCTTCAAACTGGATGAGAGTAGATTTAGATTAGATATTAGGAAGAAATTCTTTATTGTGAGGGTGATGAGACACTGGAAGAGGTTGCCCAGAGAAGCTGTGGATGCCCCCTCCCTGGAAGTGTTCAAGACCAGGTTGGATGAGACTTTGAGCAACCTGGTCTAGTGGAAAGTGTCCTTGCTCATGACAGGGGGGTTTGAACTAGATGATCTTTAAGGTCCCTTCCAAGCCAAACCATTCTATGATTCTACCATTCTTTGAAAGCAGATTTTACATGTACCCCCTGGTCATTGGAGTAAGTGCTGAGAGTAAACTCAAAGCCTCACAGTGAAACCTTGATTTCAGAGTTCAACAGCAGTGGAACCAGACCTAAGACTTTGGTGATTTCTTGATTTGTCTAGGGGGAAGAGAGATGCAGACAAGGAATAGCAACAGTCACAGGAAAACACAGTGCTTCAGACCTCACATTTGGCTCCTGACTGTCCAGCACTGACGGACTCCTGTTGTCTTTGTGGTTTTGCATGATGTGCTTAATCTAGTGATAAATATGAGATGGTTGTATAGTCTGATAAGCTTATGTAAAAAAATAAATCTGTTTAGGTAGAGTAAATTAAAGCTCTAGTTCTTATTCCAGTAACAAGACTCCATTTAATTTATCTTCATTTAATTAATCCTGGTTATGAAGACTGCTGTACAGACAAATAAAAAACACTCCACATGCTGTTTCTGTTGTTATTACCAGAAAACTATCTCAAAAGACATCTGTTAACATTTTTAATCTAATTGTAATCTGTAAGGATATTTTCAACAACAAATTAATTAGTTTGTTTATATTATGTGTTCCTCAGAAATCTTGACCATTTGGATTTGATATGCTTAAAAGAAAATATTTTGTAAAAAGTTTAGATTCACACAGTGGAGCCGCATCACCCAGGGACACGGCCCATTTTTGCTTTTTGAAACCCAAATGGCTTTATGGAGTTAGGAATTTACTGTCTGAGCAAGCAGTGAGCTTGCAAGTGCTGCTGCAGGCAAGGAAGCCATCCAGCTCACAACATGTGTCACCTCAGGGCTGCCAGGAGACCCAGTGCACACAAACCCCAAGGACCTAGGCAGGAGTGGATGCAGATGGATAGCCCTCTGCAGCTGCAGACAGGGAGTCTACATTTCTCTCTTGATTTGGACAGACAATGGTTAGATGTCTAGGTGTAGGTCCCACCTTCACAGCATTTTCCTGTAATGTCTTCCCAGTTCATTCAATTGAATTCATCTTTCTTGAGCGTGGATGACTCTCATACTAAACACCACAACTAGGGTCATACTTCTGCCTTGCCATTTATACTTCTTTTCCATATAGGAACAGCCGCACATTAAACTGCCAGGAATCACCAGTTTCTCTCTTACAACTGCAGAATTTATCTCATCCTCCCTTTTTATAACTTCTCACTCTGTACCTATGCATTCTGACATTCAGGACAAATATTTCTTCTTTTCAGTTTGGATTTCCACTCCTAGTATACTTTAGTTCTCCTATGGATATCCTTCTCTGTGGTTAATCATCCAATTAACTGAGGATATCTTTCTCACAACCTTTTTCCATGCCCTTGAATATAAATTCCAGACAGTTTTTGCATCTATTTCTTAAAGAAATTCCAGATTTCCTTTATATTTGAATCCCAGAGCTCAACATGTAATGTCATTAGTGTGTTCTTTTATCAATATTTTCCCATTGAAGTTCAAGATATGAGTTCTAAACATATTTATGAATATTGTCCTATTCACTACTATTAAGGTCTACTTTCTCCAAGTGACAAGAAAAGATTATTTTTTTCACCTATCTTATCAGTTACATTCTTTATAATCTGTAACCCATTTAATTTACTTATCTTTACTTATGTATGAGTGAACTTAATTGTTCATTCTTTTTAAATGCATTCGTATAGAACCCTCTCTGTTCTTTATGATGATAGGAACATCAGCTTCTTTGGCTGCGACCATTATGTCACAAACTCCTTTATGTCTACTTGTTTCTTTTAGTGCCTGGCTATCTCCGTTTTCTTTTGTTGTCTCTTGGAGGACTCCAAGACATCATCCTCACTTTCCTATTCCTATTCCTATTCCTATGAAATGAAAGAAAATAAGAATAGCTGTACTGGGTAAAGTCAAAGGTCCCCTGGACCTCATATCTTGCCTCCATGGTCAACAGCAAATTCTTAATAAAGAGTATCAGTACAGGGCAAGCCCACAGTGAAACTTATCCAACATAGTTGTCTTATGTTCTTCTTCACAGTCCAGAGACTTTTTTTCTTCTCTGTTTCTTCTCTACCAGCCAGTCTCTTCTTCTATCTTACCTTCACTGTTAAGTATTTCCATACTTCTTTCTTATCCATCAGTCATCTTTGTCCTGTTGTGTGGCAGCTGTATTTTTTTTCCTGTTCTCCTCCTAAAGCTATTGCCCTTAGATCTATATTTAGTAATTTTCTTGCATGGAATCTATCAAAACAAAATATGTATATAATAAGTTTGTTAGTCAAGTCCCCACGTGTACCCAGTAACTCCATATCTCTTCTCAGCGAGTTGCCCAAGGTACTGCCTCATTATTCACCTTCATCTTCTGTCCTAGGCTTTCTTGGCCTCAACAAAGAATGGATTATAAACTTCAGACTTTCCCATCTATGAATTTCCACTCAAATTACCATTTTAGTTATCTACTATTTTTTGAACCTTTTTGTGTATGCTGACTCAGTGTCCTTCCTTATCTCCTTGAGTGTGTAACAGTCAAAGGCAAAAAGCTGCCAGAACACAATCCGCTAAAAGATGTCTGCCCCACCAGAAAGGCAGAGATTTTTCACACCAGTAAATGGCAAATAAACCCAAAAATAACACTAAAAAGCTGTCACCCATTCATTCAAGTGTCTAGTTCTGCAATGCTTGCTGACCTTCTGTATGCTGTGCCAATGCACTATTCCCTCTACTAGGTCTCTTTATTTCCATTTTTTATCAGTAAGATATTTCAAACCCCTTACTTTCTGAAGTAGTTCTATGATAGGTCTTACAGACAGTATAAGTTCTATAGAGACAGTAATGAGTTCTATAGTTTTATTACCTTTTATCAACAATCTTCCTAGTAGAAGGAATTCACAAGTTTTTCTTCCTTTCATGAGATCATCTCCTCAGTTTGATTAATTAATGCAGATCATCCATTCTACTGTAAATGTATATTTCTACAGGATTAACAAGAAAAACACGAAGGGAAAAGGATATGAACTTATTTTGATAGTGGCTCTTTGCAACTTTCTTTTTGCTCCTTTCTACCAATGGGAGAGAAGGGCGGTAAGGATTGTGAGATAAGATTTCTAATCACACTAATAGAGATTTTCCAATTAAAATAACCAATTTCAAAATATCTGGCAGCATTTTTATCCATAAAAATGATAACTTTCAATGCTCAGTCACTATTGTAGAGGCTGAGGATATAATTTATTTTGTAGTAGTCTTCTTGTAGTCACTAAGCAACTGTCTGATTTATTATACTGTTCTCTATTTATCTGACAAGTTCGATTTCAGCTGCATTTCTTGCATTCCAAGGAACTGAGCTTTTTGACTATTTCCTATGTCCCATCCTAGATTCCTTGACTATTGTATCACATCTCATAAACAAAGTATCATTAGCTAGTGCACGAATCTGAACAATTTCCAAGAGAAGTTGTACTAAATGTTTTCCTGGTGATTTGGTGGTGGCATTATTTTCTATCACTACTGTTTTCCAACTGATTGGGTAAGGAAGCTGTTTGTGGCCAGAACTGTATTTTTCCAGAGAATACAAGAACCAGAAATATTAAATTATTTTGGTTTATAAGTAGTGCAGCCTGGTAAGCATATGGAGGACACATTATGAAGTTATGTCTGCAACAGCAAGAAAGCAACCTAGGAGCACTCTGACATTCCTATTTTTCTAGCAGAAAGCTAGAAAAAAATAATAAATTTATATTGTGAAGGAGAAGAAATGGAAAGAGAGATGGATTAGAAACTGTTCTCCTGGAATGGTTTGTTGTTACCTGTCTCACCACACCCAGAAGAAAACTTCTGTGTGCATCCCCTGGAGCTCTGAGGAGACTAAACATCAGCAAAACTGTCAAGCCCTTCATTGCTTTTATGAAACCCTTTGAAGTGTCTCTACTAGTTTCATATCCTGGGAGAAGCAGTGAATTTGCAGAGCTATTGCTTTGGGCATAGCAGCATTACCTAGAGCTTTGGACAGACTCCAGTTTGTGTTGTTATACCCTGCTGACCTCAAAAAAATCTCTTGATATTTCAAATGTGTATATTATTTTTCTTCCCTTCTTTAAAGAACCCTAATATAATGGTACTTGCAAAGAATGACAGGTGCGTTCCAGCTTTGTGGTAGGTAAACTAGAAACAAGCTAAGAGATATACTCAGACGCTTTGGGATAAAAAGTGTAATATAAATACAGGAGGGTTAATAGTAACTGCTAAAATTTTCACATAAATCTTTCTATTGCAGTATCTAAAGGCATCCTGTGCTGCTATTGAAGTCATATGTTACCTCTTGCTCATGGATAGATCATTTGTGCTTTAAAAAAAAAAAAAAGGACAGCTTTTCATATTCACTGGTTATATGGTTGAAGTAGAGGCAGGGAAAAACAATTTTTGTTTTGACCTTTTTACATAGCAAGGAAGGCATTTTCATTAAAAAATGTATTACATTTTCAGGTAAACCTCATACTATTTACATAAAACAAGACCTGTCTTTTTTTCAGAAGGAAAGAACCAGTGGTGGGAAAAGAGGACAAATAAGCAGGACAGAAGGAACAGTCTAGCAGATCAGCAGAGAAAAGCTCGCAGCTGGAGTTGGAGCAGAAGTAAGTTTACTCAAGAAGTTTACTCTCCAAGTCATTTGGCAGACTAGTTGAGAACTGAAAGGAGTGGGTGAAACCTTTGTGTTACAATGTGAATACAATGCCAAGACTTCTGGTATGTGAGAAGTACTGGAGTGTTATCTGACAATTTTTTAAAATTATGGTTTTTCACATTTTTTCAGGCCACCCTTTCTCTAACATGAAATTATTAAAGTAAAACTCCAGATATTTGATCCTGAAGCTGTTGAGATCTTCCAGATCTGTAGCACTTCATAGTGAAGCCAGAAGGGAGGCATAGAGACAAAAGAGCAATTTTGGTAGCTCATAAATTCTCAGGGGGATCTCTCATACAGGTTGCTGAGCTTCAAGGGAGGAAGAGAAGGAAGAGAAAGCATTCCACTGTTTGGAGGAAGAGAATATCCTGGAACACCTCTGTTACTCAAAACCTTAGAGGGCACACAGAGCACATACTGTTCTGCCTGCTGAAATTCACACTTTTCCTTTAAACTTGTCTTGTAGAGGACCATAGGAGGCAGAAGAGTATTTTCTGCTCCCTGAGTCTCTTATGACAAGGAAATCTATTATATATCCTACAGATTACTTGCACTTCTCAATCTCTGACATCAATGCTTTTAAAGACTTCATTTTCATGTAGCAACCATCAAGAAGCAACCAAGAATAGATCCTCTGAGTCTTTTTTTGAGAAGGCTAACAATGAGGGAAGAGCTGGGGCTTCAGAACTAAATCTGAACCAGATTCTTAGATAAGACATCACAGTGGCAGATATAAAGTAATTTCTCTAGTATAGCAAAATCTGAGGGAAACTGAAATATGTACATGTAGAAATACAGGTATCTGCTATTGAACAGTGAGCTTTTGATCTGGAAGGACACCTTATTGCATCATAGGATTGTCACAGTATATGATTTTGAGTACAGCGCTCACACTTGGACTACATCTACCTGGACTTACCCTTGGCGTGTGAGGCACAGGCACATAACGATTATACATAGACCTATATAATGCCAAAAGATATTTAACAAGCTCCCATAAATATACAGACTTCTGAAGACATAAATAACTACATAGGAAGGAGAGAATTCTTTTCTTTCAACCTAAAACTTTGCAAGATTCACGGTGGATTTCAAACCCAGATTGCATATATCTGTATTTAGATAACTAGACAGGGTATCTTAACAATACAGCCAGTGGAGTTTGGAAAGCAGCAACATTTTGTCACCTGAACTGACTCCAGACTCTATTTGACTGTCTTGACTTGGATTTTGATTCATTTATCTAATGACAGGTGCCTTACTAGCAGTAGGCACTTCCTTGGCTATCCAAAGTGCTGAAAGAGGACCTATAGGAGACATACAACTTTCTGGAATTACTGCTGGAAGTCAAATAGGATCCCTTAATGCATCTTAAATGGCCCCAGGCATTGCTACGACAACTGAATTATACCATAACACCTTTTAGCTTTTCACTGAAGATATCTTCTGAATACATCATGTTGGTCCCAGTTGACTGTTAGGAAAATTTCCTTCCCTAATTACTCAATTGGTCTTTATAGTATGAAATTGTAAGAACTTTGCTACCACATATTAGTTTACATTACAGATTGCAATGCAATGCCCTAGTGTAATTTTACAATTTCTTATTGTTCATGTTTGAGTAAAACAAACTAAAGGACACCTCCTCATCTCAAGGACTAGAAGGACATCCTGTCTTTGGAAATAAGGACTTTGCTTCTCAGAATCTTACAGCTGTCCATAAAGGATAAAAGGTACCCCTGGGGCCAACAAAAATAACACTAGCATCCTAGCCTCTCTAATACATCTTTGAAACCCTCCCAGCATCATCTGGCATCATAGATAAGTAACTGTAGCAAGATCAACTCCAGAGATATCTGGATCAACAGACAAGAAGCAAGAATGCTGATGGATGATAATGTTGCAGAAATATAGTTGCTTTGCAAAGTTTTTTTATTAGTAGTAATCAGTAGTGTGTGAGTGTTAGTGATTAGTCAGATTGTCTTGTACCTGAATGCTTGAAGGGTTAAGAACCCTGCGTAAAACCACATTCAGGGTGCCCCGGTTTGGCTGGGACATCTCATGTGCATGAATAAATATTAATATTTATAAAATAAAATATAATCATGTTGGTCTCAGTTGACTGTTAGGAAAATTTCCTTCCCTA
>NW_010303403.1:0-5993 GCF_000700745.2 Antrostomus carolinensis
GGTGTGGACTTACTCCTACCTGGCACTGCTCTTCCCGGTGTTCCTGGCCACGGACTACCTGCGGTACAAGCCCGTGGTCCTGCTGCAGGGCCTGAGCCTCATCGTCACCTGGTTCCTGCTGCTGTACGCCCAGGAGCTGTGGGCCCTCCAGTTCCTCGAGTTCTTCTACGGGATGGGGACCGCCACCGACATTGCCTATTACTCCTACATCTACAGCGTCGTTGATGTCAGCCTGTACCAGAAGGTCACCAGCTATTGCCGGAGCGCAACTCTGGTGGGCTACACAGTGGGCTCGGTGTCCGGGCAGGTCCTCGTGTCGGTGGCAGGATGGTCCCTCTTCAGCTTGAACGTTATCTCCTTAACCAGCATATCCATTGCCTTTGGCACAGCGTGGTTCCTGCCGATGCCACAGAAAAGCCTTTTCTTTCACCACGTATCAAGTCAGCAGCTCAGTTGGGAAATGAAGGTCATGGACTGTAAAAATGGATCAGTTGTCCAAGATCATCCCAGCGTGCAGAGGGCACCTGGCTGGGAGGATGAGACAAAAGTTCCCTTAAACGGGGAGGGTCATTCAGCAGAGAAACAGGTGAGTTGTGCCCTGAGTTTACACAAGTAAAAGGTGCAATACTGATGTGTTTGTTGTGCATGCATATCTGCATATACGTACACAGCAGCAGAGAGGTAATATCCAACAGCAAAAAGTATCCCTTTGCTTCTCCTGCTTCCTTGTTTATAGTGCAGGATCATTTATTCCTAGTTTCCTTTTGCTGATTGAGCGTGGGTGAGCTGCTCCTTAGTGTCTCTGAAGTTGTTCTGCATGTCTCACAAGGTTCTGATTAAAATTCTCTTGGAATCAAATTGCTGTTCAATGGTACAAAGCAAGGGACGTCTCTGTGGCACTGAAAATTGTGTATATATCCAGATTCTGTGTGTGCTTCTGGTTACACCCCGTGACTTGCAGAAAAGAGGTGATTCCTCCTGCGCTCACAGTTTGAAAACACTTGTTACTTCAACTGCTGTGCAAGTTGTGCAGCAATAAACTGTGTAGTAACTGTTTTATCTTATGATCCAGGAAGGAAACTGGTCTAGGAAGGAAGCTGCAGTAGTCCTTGAGAGCACTTACATGCTGACATTGATTAGTTATAGAGGGACAGAATATGGATAAATTGCAGGAATCACCTCTGTATAACAGCTTGATGCAGCCCATGAGAGCACCAAGGTAGTGCCTCAACTTCTGGCTTTTGTGGGCTACCTCACCTCTAACAAAGTCACTTGTTTGGAAACAAGCGTGCAGGTGCCCTTCTTCGGTGGCAGGACGCGTTGGGTCCCACGAGGTGACAAGTGAGCAGCCTCCAGTTTTAAAGCCTGATGTGTGTGTGTAGTTCCCTGAGGGACAGGTCTCTGCCACACTGCTCTGGTGTCCTGGTTTAGTTAAAATCACACCTGGGTAGCGCAGGCATACAGAGAGCCTGTCGCAGGGGGTTCAAGGACCGAGAGAGAGGTCAGCCTTGCTCCTCGGTCAGAAGGAGTTTGTGCTTGTTCTGAGAACAAGCCAGAAGGTAAGTGCAGCTCTTGGTTTAGTCAGCTAATGGGTATTTCACTTAGTAAGTAAGCCCCAGTTAGGTCATTCTGGGGAGGCAGCATCTGGGGCTGCTTTCAGCTTCCTTCAGCTACAGCTGAGAATTAAAGGTATTAACATTCTATGGACCTAATCCTGCCCCATCCAGTACAGTCTTGTGTGAGAAAAAGTTTCTTTAACATGTTGAAGGGTATTTGTTAAGACAAATTCTGTGCCAGTGATGACTAAGGCATTGATATCACTTATCCATCCCTTTTGTTTATCTTACTCCCATTGTGTGAGAGCAAGGGTGGTTGCAAACTAATGGTGGAAATTTTAAAAAAGGAGCAGGTACGCTTGCACAACTATGCAGAGCTCAGTTATACCAGGTGCTGAAAGCTGAGGAGCACTGGTGTGTGATGATAGCCCTTCTTATTAAGGTAACATCAACCATATTTCATGAACATAAATGAATGGCTTTCCAAATAATTGTGCTGAAGAAGCTTTGCCGGGTGGTGGGAGGGTGGATGGGCCTTTCTGGCTTATCAGGCACATGTATGTGACAGTTCCCTTCCCTGGTTTTCTTGTGCCTAAACTTGAGCTTCGTGCGAAACCCTCTGTGTGGGAGTTACATTGCTGAAGTCATGTTGCTGCAAGCTGACCTCTTCCCATGTTGTTCCGTTGAGCTTTGGAGGAACAGCATCCGCAGGGAGCAAGTGTTTTGCCATTGGCAAAGCACCAACAGGACTGTGTGGTGTTGAATAATGATGCTGGCAAATTAGTGATGTTTCAAAGGGTGGAAAAAAGGGAGTTCAGGACAGAGTTGGTCGATGGTCTTTGGGGGCTTTAGTAGAAAAAGCTTAAAATGAATTTTCTTGCTTATGGAGAATAGTCTTTCCAAGGCTGCACTGTTTCCCCAGGGAAAGGGTGTGCTGCCAAGAGCCCAGAGTTGCTGCTGCTGACTGGAAACTGCTCAGAAACTGGATGTGTGACAGCAATAGCCCAGCCCTGTGACAGTGCTGTGTGTTTCCACACAGAGAATCCAAGTTATGGGGGCTAGAGATGCTGGGTGGGCCTTGGGGGCTCTGCCTGGTCTCACATGAAGTAACCACTGCTCTGACTCACATGAGAAAGGTCAATGGTCTCACCTGTCTAGAAAGACTCTACCTGTGTGCATGCAACAAACATAATTAGCAGCTCTGTCTACAGAGTAAAGATGTACTTGTTTCCTCTGCTGCTCTTGGCACAAAGTGGTTAGGAACAGGAATGTAACAGCCTGTAGGTAAGAAGTGGTTTTTCTTTCTTGTCATCCCCTGTTGCTGGAACTGATCTATTTTCAATTTTTTTTTTTTTTTTTTCAGAGCACTTCATGGGTCTGTCCCCTTTTGTGCTCTTTCTAGAAAGATTTGGAGGGAAAAGCTTCATTTTTATCTCATGCCATTTGTCAAAGCACTTTTATATAAAAGAGCCACCGTTTGCGATAGCAGTGTCCAGTGGAAGGAGCTTCTATTTCTCTTCAGATCCCCAGGCAACATCTCTTACCTTTTCAGAGCCCTGGCAAACATTAACAAGGCTAGACAGCAGCATAATGAGATTGTTTCTTTGAATATTTATAATCTCTAAACGTTAGTACTAAAGAAAATTGACTTATTTGGGGGAAAATATACTCATCTGATGGTTTTCACGTTCTCTGTGCTACCAAACTTGGTTGAATTTGGTTCGGGATTTAAGAGTGTTGGTGATGCTTTTTACCTTTATGATCTGAGTGACTGACTTCTGATCCTGTCTTGTCAAAGTGGGTATCGTGTCCTGTTCTCCTGTGTCTCTTCTTCCTGGTACCCTTCAGTTGCTCACGTAGTACTTCTAACATCTAGCAGTTACTGCTCTCTGCCTGAGATCAAGGGGAGCCTGGAACTGAACCCTTCCTCTGCACGTAGGAGGACAGCCCTGGTATGGGGCAGAGACCAGCTGCTGGACCGTGGAATGGGGAAGCTTTTTATTCATTATTCTGTGGAGGTTTGTGTTCAAGAGTGGTGCTGTCACTCACCAGTGATCTGACCACTTGAAAGGGGCAATTTTGTGAATTCTTTATAAACAAAGACTAATATTTCTCTCTCCTTCCTTCTCCAATCTATGCAGGAGCAGAAAGTAGACATCATAAAGGTGCTCAAAGATCTCTGGCGGGACTTCCTGCAGTGCTACTCTTTCCGGACTATGCTCTGCTGGTCGGTGTGGTGGGCACTGTCCACCTGTGGCTACTTCCAGGTCATCAACTACGCTCAGGGCTTGTGGGAGATGGTGCTGCCCTCTCACAGCACGGACATCTACAATGGCGCCGTGGAGGCGGCCTCAACGCTGCTAGGTAAGCTGCTGACATAGCTCCTGCTCTGCTGTGAGAAGGAGCTTGTGTCCCTCAGGGTCACCAGAGCATGGTTTGGAAGGGTCTTGCATTCCCTCAAGCATACAGGAGAGGCAACCCAGGCATTCAGGGTGAGTCTTCCCTGACACACGCGGGTACAGTGCTCAGTGTTGAGTTTGTTGCTGCACGTAGCCCTGATTCTTGTAGTCCTGCGTGTGGGTGTTTAAAGGAGCCTCCCAAGTCAGTCTTCGTTCTGAAATGTTTGGCAGAAGGCTCCAGGCATGTGGCTGACTGGGTTCTTGGCTATCACTATGGCAGTGGGGTTGTGCTTGTTTTAACCGCTCAAAGTCAAGCTAAGGGTCCTGTGGGTTTATTGGTTTTTTTTCTCTAGCAGCATAGGGAACGTATGAAGGTTTCCTGTACACACACAGCATGCAGTGAGCTACATTTAGTCATTTCAGCACGGTTAAGCAGAAAAGCTATTAAGATGAAAGAAGTTGCTTGACTTGAAAGGGCCAGGTAGGTCAGTCAACACAAACATTTGTTTATTAAGTTGCTTAGTACTGTTCCATTACCAGAACTAGGACAGTACTTATTTAATATAGCTAACATACCCTTGCAGAGGCTTTCTAGGTGTTGCTGCAGTGTGTTCCGTTTCTTTGATGGCGTCATCGTCCCTCCATCTGCTGTGGACATCACCTACTTGGGGGCCAAAAGAAACCAAGGAACACAAACAATGAAGGCTTAGTACTTTCTTGGGCATGCTTAGCCTGCTCTTAGAGTTCAGTGGGAAGCTGTGGCTGTCTTAGAGCTCTAGAAGCTGGTCTAATACCCATTGTTAGTTGAGTTGACACTATCAGCAACTTGATTCTGAAGGCTTGGACTATTAAATCATCTGTGGTGTGCTAAACCTGCACTTTAATAGTATGCAGTCAGACACTGTTCCTCCACTCTAGCATGATGGCTCTTACTTCTTGTTTGATTTGACTTCCTCTACCATCCTGCCTTGGTCCCAGAAAGGAGAAGAATTGGTATCAAGGGAAAGAAGACCCATAGTGTGGCTGAATGTGGGCATATTAAAAAAAATAAATAAAATAGAAGGAGTATTCTTCAAACCTTATTATGAACATCTTTGATGTTAAGTTCCTTTTTTAAAGGCCTGTGAACAATGGACCTGTTGGAAGAAAAGGTGGTTGTCACTAAACTCCTGCAAAACTGAAGTTTTTAGTTTCCTATTTTGATTTTTTTTTTCCCCCCTCTAGTATAATTTTTTATAAATGGTTGAATCATTTTGGGTGATGTTTTCTGAAAGCAAATTAGCTTCTGTCCCTGAACACAAAAACCCTTCTCTTTGATACAGATTAATTGCTTGGAACAAGTGAAATAATAATCTCAATTAAAAGCTTCAAGTGTATAACTAGACTGGAAGGGACCTGTTGAGGTTGAGTATCCGGTGACCTGACTTCCTAGACACTAGTGCAAATGCTCAAACTTCTTCTAATTTCCAGTTTGAATTTATTAATGAGCAGTTTACCTCTGAATTTATGCCAAGGTTGCATAATTAGCGCAAAACTGTCTCATTTTGACCTGTGTATAGATACCTGTTCTCTGCTCTGGGCCAAAGAAGCAGAGTTTTTCAAGTTGTTCTTTGGTAAGGTTAAACTCTTTGTTCACTTTGTCATCTTACTAGCCCCTCTTTGCACCAAACCTGGTTTGATTTGCATTCTTTTTGAAGGTGGATGACCAAAGGGGCACTCAACTTTATTCAGTGAGGCCTCAGACTTGCAGAACACCACTAATACTTTTCGTTTTTCTCCCTTTACTAGATATACCTTTCCTGGTCCCTCACAGATCTGGTTGTCGTTTTCATGGCTCTTAGTCATTCTGTGTTTGGTTACGAGCAGCATTTGGCAACCTTCATGTAAGATGCTGTTGCCATCCCTGCCTGTACCTGTGCTGCCCTGCAGGAGGGTTTGAGTTGAGCGTGGTGACTTACGTGGCTGTCAGCTTCCTGTCCCAGGCAAGATAAATAGTATTCCTTCTAGTGAGGTCAACCGACTGTTCAGCTGCATTCCT
>NW_010303403.1:6010-15129 GCF_000700745.2 Antrostomus carolinensis
TTATCAGGTTGGGATGTGAAACCACTGAATCAGCTGTAGGTGTCTAATTGCAGGACACAGATTGTATACCCTGTCATTATGAGGTGTCAGGCTGATAGAACCTTGAGACATAGGGAGAGCACAACTTTGTGAGTTGCCACAAGATCCCCAGAATAAGATGTTGAATGTCTGTTCGCAAATTTCAGAATTGCTGAGACAGTAGAAAGAAAGCTGTAGGACTTTGCTTCTTTTTGCATCTCAGGCTTTTCCTGCTGGGGGAGATGGACTTTCAAAGAGCAAAATCTCAGTCAGGGTCGCAGCAGGCACTGGAAAGAAGACTTTAGTCAGGGGGAATAAATTCCTTTCCCTTGGCAGAGCTACCTTCTTCTCTAGTCTGCAAGATTGATGTGAAGTCTGACAGGATCGCAGGCTTGTACACAATGATGGTACATAAGGAGTCTGTGTGCTCGAAGAGTTTCTAAAATAGCAGGCCAGCTGAGGGCTACAAAGAGCTTAGATGCTGCACTGTAGCACTTCTGTACAGTGGTCAAATGCCAATACAATCCTGTTTTTCAGAGATCTCCAGTAAACCTCCCTTTGTCAGTGTGCCATTTATCTAGTTTACTGTGTACAGCACCATCGTTATGCTGTTCGCTGCTGTTCGTCTTGTTTGCAGAACAAGGCCTACATCAAATGGGAGTTTTATTGTAATGTAGTATGTATTTGGGCTTCTCAATAGTTGCAGCTGTGATAGTGCATGAAATTGGGTTGCATCAAATACCACGTGCTTTTCATCTTGTCATCCGTCTTCTTTCCCCATCCCCCCTTTGTAAAATCCAGCAGGAGTTACAAACCTGTTCTGGTTGGAAAGGGTTGTTCTTGCACAATCAGCAGTGTGTGACAGTGGCTTGTGATTAGGCTGCATCCCAAGAAATGTAGATTTGGACCCCTGCTCTTGCAGCCCAGCATGAAGAAGGTAGTAAATGTAGGTTTTTCTGCCTTCTGGGGGACAGCTCTAACAGCTGTGTATCAAAGTGGGTAGTGTCTTCCTCTCTCCTACCTGTTCCCCCCCCCCCCCCAGCAAAGAACCACAAAACAATTAGCTGTGTGCTTTTGAGAACCAGGGGTTGCATTTCTCTGTGGCCCAACTGACAACACTGCTACAGTCAGGTGCAGAGGGCTGAGTGGCAATGGTCTGAGTCTTGGAGCTGTTGTGCTTCTGAAGCCAGGGAGGAGACTCCAGAGGCAGTCAGCATTGGCTTCTTTTTTTTCTTTTTTTTTTGGGGGGGAAGCAGGGGGGTTGTTGGTTTTGTTGTTGCTGTTGTTCCTGTAAAAGTGAATGGGAGGTTACAGCACGTTTCCAGGTGAGGGAGAGGTCAGGAAGGAGAGCTGCTAAGGTGTGCACGTTACTGTCCTCCACTTCAATCATGTTTGGCTGTACAGCTCCTGATACACGGTCTCCAAATTGCTCCAGTTGCAATTACTAACCCTTATGCTTTCCTTCCCCTCACAGGAGCTGTTGCAGTGGTTGTTGTGGGTCACATAAAAACATCCTGGGCAACATGGGGTGAAGTGGCACTTGCCCTGTTCTCCTTTCTTATTGCTGCTGCTGTATATATCATGGACACTGTTCGGAACATCTGGGTGTGTTATGCATCGTATGTTGTCTTCAGAATTATCTACATGCTGCTGATTACGATAGCGACGTGAGTATCTTTCTAATGTAAATTGCTCTCAAGTTGACAGCTGTTGTGGTTACAGCATCTTTTCCATGTGAGGAGGGTCTCGCCCATCAGGAATCTGGAAATCTGTTGCAAGGGTTTGAGTTGTGATTCAAGTTGGAAACTGAGGCACGGAGATGTATTTGGCTGGCAGCCTGCCCAGGCTTAAAAGTCTTATGACACTGAACTGACTATTTCTGAATACTAGATAGTGCTGCTTGTCAGGGCAGTGTTTTTCATAAACATGCCTAGAGTGGAGTGTTAGCAGATGAGGAGAGGACAATGCTTTGCCATGGTACGGGGTACAGTCAATATTCCCTAACCTGTAAGGAGGAAAACTTCTTCAATGTTATTCCTCAATTTGAGGAGAACACAGCTGTAGTTGAACCACACATACCTAGTGGCTATAAGACAGCTCAAGTACAATATGAGGTGTGATGCTGAAACTAGTAACTGCAAAAGGAGTTCTGGATGCGGGAGGCTGTGGACCACGCTGCAGTGGGCTGATGCTTTGAGATTGCCAGCAGGTCTCTGGGATCAGAGAGTGTTGTGTCTTCTCTGGCTGACAAGGCCCTTTAGCCACATCACACAGAAGTGCTGCTTCTTCAGTAAGACTGAAACCCACAGAGATCCCAAAGGTTTGGGTTTTTTTAGCCTTTTGGATGTGTCTGTGGGTTTCTGCTAGTCTGTCATGATGCAATTTAGAGAAGTACACTGTCAGTGATGTAATTCAGCTGTGGAAAATACTGGACCCATCTGTAACTCTTCAGGCTGCAGAGTCTTCTTGTCCAGAGATGTTCCTCCTGTTCTTGCATTTTCCTGCATTTTACCTGTCCTTATATTTCTGTTCATCCCTTTCTTTCCAGGTACCAGATCGCTACAAATCTCAGCGTGGAGCGGTATGCCCTGGTGTTTGGGGTCAATACTTTCATTGCCTTAGCACTTCAGACTCTGCTCACTTTGATTGTTGTGGATGCCAGTGGGCTTGGGTTGGACATCTTCACCCAGGTATGATAGACTCTCTCAGCTTTACTGATGGGAGGGAGGAAGATAAACCAAGCTGCAAAGCTTCTCAGCTACATGTTTCTGGGTCAAGAGAAATAATGGCAGAGGAATAATGACCTATTCCTGATATTTTAGAAGAGGAAGGGAGCTCATGTATCAACCTTCTTACAAATTTGGTAACTGCTTGGTTTAACCACTTCTTTTTTTTTAATTTTCTCTCCCCTTCTCTGCAGTTCATGATTTATGCCTCTTACTTTGCGGCCATCTCCCTGGTCTTCTTAGGTAGTGGTATATACAGTATTACAAGAGCTTACAGAAGACAAGAACAGACACAAAGCAGATCTCCTGAAAGCCTGTAGTGCACCAAGTGAAGACTCTCGATGGCTACACATGAAGAAGTCTGATTTTTAATCTCTGCCTTTTCTTCCCAAGGCAGTCAACTTAATGGTATTTGGTACATATTTATACTATATTCGTAGCACATTTTAGAAGGTAAATGAATTAGCTCTTACATCAGTAAGAACAAATATCTTCTAAAATGCCTTTTGTTCTTCTGTTGCATATGTGGGATGTGCAGCAAAGAACAGTAAGTCTTCTCAAAGAATGAAAGCCTTGGGAGGTTTTAGTCTTAAGGCTGTGCCTGTGGAGGCTGCCATTGGAAAGGCAGTTTTGTGATTGTCTAGTCAACTCCTACTCTCCATCATTGAGGTGCTGCTGCAGGGCAGAAGTGAGGGCACATTAGCATACCTCTCTGTAGAGAGCCCCAGGCCTGGGACAGGAGGTGGCCTTAAGCCTGTGCTCTGCAGTGTGGCTCTCACTGTGCCGGTCCCGTGACGCTGGATGCTCTATTTTGAGGACTAGTACACTGATGTTTCTGCATCTGCTTCCTTGAGTTGCTTGTACTGTTTCTGCTGTTCCTGTCTGTCACCCCTGCTGCCAGAGTTTTACCAGAGCTGATCATGGTGCTTCCCCAGAAACCTAACTGTGTCCTGGGGCAACTTGTGGCACTGGTGAATTGGCTATCAGCAGCGCTGCTTGCACCATGACGGCCTAATGCTAATCCGGAGGACCCTTGGGCATCCTTCCCTTGTCCTTCAGGACTGCAGATCCCTGCGTTACAGGAGTCGCAGCCTCACAACCTTGGACGCTGGGCTACTTTGGTGGGATGGTCCATGTTGGTTGGTATAGCACTGAGAAGGAAGGTGACTTGCAGAATTTTAAGCTATTCTTTGTGATCTTGGAGAATCATGACTCTGGTGAATAAATAGACACCTTCAGTTCTGGTAGCAGGATGACCACCTAAGGCTTTGAAAAATGTTAGCTTTTGGTCTGTCAGTTTTTTCCCTTGTTTTAATATGCCTTTATGCTTCTGGTGGGTCTCTGTCCACTAGTTCTACCTCTTCTTTCCACCTAAGCAGGACAATGAATGTTTGGAGTGCTCAGTTCTTTATTTTATTTCGTTCAGTCTAAGCAATGTGGGGCTTGCCTTATACCTGGTTTTTAAAAATAATTTATTTTTTTCCAAATTGCTTCAGCACTAGGAAGGTGTTGCACAGAGTTGTCCTGAGCTTGGGCACCTGCATACTCAGGCACCATGACTGGCACAGCAACAGATACCTGTGGAAACGTCCTGTGGACTGTCCCTGTTGCTGTGCAGGTTGTGATGAGTTTAAGTGTACAGAAGAACTGGCAGGGGAGAAATGCAATGCAGTGTGCTTCCCTCCACGCCTTCTCTCTGTGTGCTGGTTAGAACTTCTTCCAGCCAGAGCCTGAAGAAGCAGCTTTGGTTTGTTGTTTGCTTTTAGTGCCATGGAGATGTCACAGCACTGGGGTTGGGAAGGCTTTTCTTCCCTGGCTGGGACAGATCCGACCTTTCTCATCACTTCTGTGAGCCACAGCCTTTACCACACAAGGTGACTGATGAATGTGTTTGGGATGTGCTGCCTGGGGTCTGGGGAGACCTTCCAGGCTGGCTGCTCAGGGGAACTCACTCCCCAAAGCTTCTCTGCATTTGCAGTCTGCCTCCTAAAAAATCCCCCTAAACGGAGGGGCTCAGCTGTACTGGCATTTGCACATGTAAACTTAAATGCCTTATGCTGAAATGGAAGCTTCAAGCCATCCATGTATATATTCCTTTCTTTACTGTTTTGTTTGTTTGTTTGTTGTTTTGTTTTTTTAAAAAAAGTAAAATCAGAAGCCATGAAATGCTAGCTGACAAACTGTCCTGGGAGAGGGATAATAAGTGCATCTCCTGTCCTTTGGGTTCCTGGGCCTGATGGCAATTGCAGCGAGGCACAAGGAGTGGGCATTTGTGTCAAGTGGACAAAAAAAGCAGCTCAATTTTAATCACATTTTTCATACAGAGAAGACATCTTTGATGGGGAACAACCCAGTTATTTAAAAGCAAGTAAAAAATTAACTAATGAATTACAGCAATAATGATGATTTTTCTACCAAAGTAATGAAACTGTGGCGACTGCAGTAAGAGGCATGCCATGCTGTGTATGTCTTCAGGCCTGTTAGTGTGTGGAAGCCACACCTGGATGTTGTTCAGGTTCCTGTGCTGTTGCTGTGGTGATGAGGTGACGCTAGAGCCTGACTGGAGCTGTACGCAGAGTTACTGATGCCTATGAAATTCTGTCAACATGTTGACATTGTTGGTTTCTAATTGAACAGCTATTTTTGTTAAATAAAAATACTCTGAGATATCCTGTGTGGCGAGTGTTTGGTTTGTGTTGTGATACCGTGCTAATCCACAGCATTGCTGCTGCCGTTGGCTAATGCAGGTTGTTCTGAGCATCTTTGTTACAAAGTGAGGAGCAGGGGGAATACAGGACAAACCATGCAAAAAGCAGCAAATCTTAAAGATTATAGTTGTTGGCTGTTTTGTGGAGGTTTGCAGAATGCCGTGCAAGTGTCTTGAGTCTTCCATTGAGGATCCTTAATTGCTGAGCAGTTTGAAGTACGACTGTGTAGTTCCAGCGCAGACTGGTCTAGTTGGGGAGAAAATTACTTACTGGTTCAGGGTAACCCTGGTCAGGAAGCATCAGCCTCACTGAGGGTGACTGTCAGGGAAAGCAGGTGCAGGTTTGCCATGCAGGAGGACCTTTCTATTTCCATCAACCTAATTACAAAATTGAGGCCTTAAGAAAAAAATGCTGTAAACTCCCCATCCTGACACACCCAGGCCTGACTGCCTTGGAAAGCTCTACCTGTCTTGTGCTTCTAGAAGAGATGGCTTGTACCTGATAGTACAGGCTGGGCTAGAGCGGAAAGTGGTCTCTGCTGCGAGTTTGATGTAGTTTGGTGTGAGTAGTAGCCCAACAACCCCTCTGCACAACACCAAAAACAAGAGAAAAGGGGTGGTGTGGGGAGGAAGTGGGGGCCTTCCTTACATGTGTTTCCTTGAGAGCCCTGTTGCTGAGGCAGGAGGGATAGGACTGTCAGCATGTCAGCCTTGCTCTGAATTTCATTCATCTGCCTTCCCTGGGTGAATGCAGGAGTCAGCTGCGCAGGGATGGGCTTCTTGCCAGCGTGGAGGATTAAAATTTCTCTTGCTTACAACAGGAAGGTAACTAGTAGCTCATACAGGTATAGCATTACCTTGTAAAGTGGATTCAAGTGTTTCACCTCTCTGGTGCTGGTGAAAGGTGCTGTGACAAGAACCCTGAGACTGCTTTTGCCTGCGAGCAAAGCAGGTCCACGTGAACTGTGATAATCCTTCTTGCTCCTCCCATTGCATCCTGCCACACAGTGTACAGCTGAGATCTGAAAAGGGATCTGCTGTCAAGGAGCCGAGTTCCTGCATTACTGATACAGCACACGGCACGGTTTGGTGGAGATGAGATAAATACTACACACAGCTGGGGTGTCTGCCTGGGATGCTGTGGCTGTTTCTTTGTTCCAGTCGATGCTGGCGGCTGCTGCTGGAGGTGAGTGTTACCACCAAATCTGTGTCCCCTGCACTGGGCTTGCTGTGATACTGGTAAGATGTGGTATGGTTCCTGGGCTTTAGGATCACTGTTGGGGAAGGGGCCAGGTGCTGGGCTTGTTCTGTCTAAAAAGTAAGGAATAGTAATTGCTGCCAGAGGCTGCTGTTTCAGGAGCAGCACCCACTGCTGTCCCCCTGGGCTAGCACGGGCTGTGACAGCCCACCAAGGCATGGCAGGGTTACACTGAGCTATGCTGTGGCTGTGTGCGTGTGAGAGACAGCTGGCTGCTCTGGCAGTGCTCTCAGGGAAGGGGAAGGGCTCTGCACAGGAGTGGTTATGTTTTCTTTTCTATCAGTGTGATCATAGCCAAGTACCGGGAAGGAAAGAGGGACTTTGGGTATGGAAGGGGCAGGAGACTGGGAGCTCTGGACTCACCTGTTCCAAATGACTCTTGCCAGTGTCAACTGTTTTCTACACAACATACAAAAGGTGTTAAGGTGCTTGTTTAACGTTGCTCTGGAGGTCTTACACAGACTTTCTCTGTCAAACATACTCGCTTTGCATGAATCAGTGTCTAAACACAGTGTCTGATGCGTTAGTGACATGGAAAAGAGCAACCAGCATGTCGGGGCCCATCCTTGGAGCCCTACATTGCTTGACCTATTATTGGAGACCTGCATTGCTTAGCTGTTGTTTCCATTGTGTTTTTCATAACTGTGCTCTGTAGCTCCCTCACAGACAGGAACATCTGAAAACCTAAATTTAATGATGTGGGTTAATGAATGCATGCATGAATTTAGATTTACCTTAAGATATCATTAAATTATCATCATTAAGCATTGCAGCTTGATCATCCAACAATGGGGTCTAATTCTTGTCGTACAATCGTGCTGATTTGTAGTCAAATAAAGCATTTCTTGTGAATGAAAGGGGTAATACTGGCTTACAAGATGAAGGATAGTCTTATGATAAAAGCAGAACAAAAAGCTTTGATATTGTGCCCAATTCTCTTTATTTTAGTCTGTTATGAACTTGTCAAAGCCACCTGTCTGTGAAATATGGAAAATCAAACGTTCAGCATATTGTCTTCAAGAGCAGGATAATTGCATGACCCTGGGTGAGGTCAGTGGTTGAAGTTTTTCCAGGTACAGCAGGAACCATTGCCAAGCAGGCACCTGAGTGTTATCTCAGGTAAATATCAGGTTCTCCTTCCAACCCATGGGAAACAACGTCAAAACCCATTTCTCTTTCTCACTGGATGGTGTAGTTTAGCAGAAACCCAAGGTCATGGAGTCCAACCTCCTCCTGTGGCATGTGGCCTATGATGTCCTGTCTTCAGAGACCTCCTGAACCCCACCTTGAAGGGGTTTAGCTTTTCCACCCCCCCAAAGTGTGACTTTGAGTGAAAGGGTAACTCTACTCACATTACTCAGTTACCAGTGCCCTGGCTAAATTTATTCATGGCTGTTTTCTGCCCATATTTTCTTTCATTAACATTAACCCTTTAGTGCAGGGGGTGTGTCGCCCTCTGAGGTGTGTGGCCTTCTGATGCATTTGTAGACTGTCATCCTTCACTCTGCTGGGCCAGTGTAATCAAAACTGGTGACCATGGCTGTGTGGGGGACGGTGTGATGGGCACCATGTCAGCGCTGCCAGTGAAGATGACTCTCTCCCTCCAGCCTGGGGGGGGCTGTGTTGCTGTGGCCCACGCCCCCAGCCAGGAGGAGAGCTGAGGAGGGTCATCCACCAAAACACAGTGCTGGGAAGCCCCAGATGACGCTGCATGACCCATGGTCCACCCCAGTGGCTGCTCCCTCCACCTTTCCAGTGGCACTGCAGGTAAGTTAATGGCCTCTGTTTTATTTCCACAAAGAGGTAATGGCCTGAAGTTGCACCAGGAGAGATTCAGGTTGGATATTAGGAAAAATTTATTCTCCAAAAGAGTGGTCAGACATTGGAACAGGCTGCCCAGGGAAGTGGTGGAGTCACCATCCCTGGAGGTGTTCAAGAAACGTGTAGATGTAGCACTTGGGGATATGGTTTAGTGGGCATGGTGGTGATGAGTTGATGGTTGGACTGGATGATCTTGGAGGTCTTTTCCAATCTGAATAATTCTATGATTCTGTGAAAGACTGGAATCAATCCCAAACCCTGCCTTGGTTCAAAGCACCCATCCCAGCTCCGCTTCCCTCAGCCCTGCAAGGCCAGGGGAGCAGCCTGGGCTCTGGCATGGACGGCTGCCAGCAGCATGGGGTGCTCCCCCTTGCTCTTTGGTGGCTTCTTCCAGAAGGGGATTGATTTAGGGTGGGTTTTGGTGGCTTTCCCCCCTCTTCTTTTCACATTTCAGAGTCCTGTGAGTGATTAATGCAGTGGAGCTCCTCTTTGGAGATGTGGCACTACCTTTATTAACAAAAGCTCAAATATTGACAGCGCTAGCTTTCGGTCTGATGCAATTGTTCGTGGCCAGCCAGAGCGTGGATGA
>NW_010303404.1:0-838 GCF_000700745.2 Antrostomus carolinensis
CCAAACCATTCCATGATTCTATGATTCTGTTATCCTTGATCATCAGTTGTGTGCACTTCTCTTGGCTCTGGCATTTGGACAGGCTGTGACACAAGGTCTCTCCTGAGGACAGCAGTCTACATAAAAGTTTATGAAATTTGTAATACTTTTCTCCTTTTTACCAGAGGTTATAACAGTAACAACAGATAATACCACTGATGCATTTTGCATTAACATGCTGTCCTGGTTTCACGGGGATGGAATCACTGTTAGCAGTTTCCAGTCAGGCAGGTGCTTGAGCGAGGAGGGGCAAAAGCCAGGGCAGCTGAGCCGAGTTGGTAACAGGTGTATCCCACACCATAAACATCACGCTCATTATAAAGGGAGTTTACTGAGGAGGAGGGGGCTTCTCCTGCTCCTTCTCTCGAGGGTTGCTGTCTCTGGAGGGGCTTGCTTATCATTCTGCTCCTGAGGACTGCTTTTTCATGTGTTGTGACCACTGCACATTCATTGGGATGAGTACAACTTTGCATACTTTTGTTTCATTAAATCTGTTTTCGTTTCAACCTATGGGCCTCCTCTCCTTTTCTCAGTTCTCCTTCTCATCTTCAGAGGGGTCATCTGGTGATAGAGCAAAACAGTGTGGAATCCCCTCTTCTCTGCCTGTAAATGTTCTGATATTGAAACTGACTTGTTTAATATCAGGTTGCCTTGATTGTTTTCTGCCTCTCAAGAACACTAGATGCATCACTATGCAACCTGTGCTGCTGAAGTCTTACGAATTACAAATGAGAGCTGTGGAGCAATTCTAAGAGTCCTCTTCCAGGATTTGTGGGTACCCTTAAAAATGCTCTCTTTC
>NW_010303404.1:859-12579 GCF_000700745.2 Antrostomus carolinensis
TTTCTGTGGCAGACTCAGACTGTCTTCTGGGTTCCTGTTGTGCATATTCCAGCTGCTGAGGGGGACAGCTTCTCATATCTTTAGCTCTGCCTGATGGTCATCTTGAAGATAAAGCACCATGCAAACAAGGTAATTACAATAAGCCAGAGTTGGCCAAACCTGTTCTCTTCCTGAATTTGTTCCAGCTCTTAGAGGAGGCATGCAAAACCTTGTCTTAGTTTCCACTTGCTTTCACATCATCTGCACCTGAAGGCTGTATGTCAATTGTCCTTATGTTTAGTGCATGCTGGTTCTTCTCTGGTAGGACCTAGATCCCTTCTAGCTGTAAGGAAGGCTGTCTGATGGACATATGTATTCCCAGAGGGCTGTGTTCTCAGAATGGAGTTTAGCTAGGTCCCAATCTCAGCCAAGGACTCTGGTCCACATAATTATGGATGATTTTCTGAATTGAAAAACAGGGGGAATCTCCCTTAACTTGTTGGCTATCCAGTTTTTTCTGCCATGCATCTTCCTAAAGATGAATAGTCTGTGTTCTTCTTTCCTGTAATCCCAGAGTTCCTAATATGCTGGTTGTGAATTCCCAGTGTGAAAGTGGATTGCAGTCCTTCATTGGGAGAGCTGTTTGAGCTGTGAGCTTGTTGATAACAACTTCTTTTTATGAACAATAATATTAATTACACTTTTTACTTCTTCCAGAAGTAATGGTAGAAATTCAATCCATGTTTCTTCCTACTTAACCTTTTATCCTGACAAAATCTCTTAAAATTCCTTCTTTGTTCAAGGTAAATAATAATTTTCAGTTAAGTCAAAAGATTATTTTGCCTGAGTTTCTTCCAAAAATATACTCTTGGAAAGCTGAGGGACTGCTTCCTGCTGTGGACATTGAATGTCACCTTTTTGTTTAAACATACAAAAAGTTGTCATCTCTTGGAGCCCCTTTAAAATGTTGGAGCTGACATCAACTGAAGGATGGAGGGTACAGTTTAAGCTTTTGTCCCTGTGTGGGTGCAGGAAGCTGTCATTAGATTCTCCTGGTATTATGGAGACAAAAAAAAACCTCCACTGTTTTGAATAGCTGGTGTTAACACAAACAATTTGAAGAAGTAGTTGGGCAGTAGATGTAGAAGGAAAAAAATTCCACTTACTAGGGGTGGAGGTGCTGGAGACCAAGTTCATAGAGAAGTTGGCTTGCTTACTTACATACAGGCAAGCTTGGCTTTCTCTTGCTTTCTCCCACTTCTATAAAATCTCACTGTTTAAAAAAAAAAAACCAATAGTAAATGGAAGATGTGATAGTGTCCTTAGCACTTCTAAATGCATTGTCTTTTTTGTATGCTATCTCTAATCTTGTGATAAGGTGTGTGTGTGGGGGGGGGTTGTCTTTTGTATGCAAACTAGCTAATTAAAGACTTGCTTTCCTTTTTCCATTTGTATGCTAACATTTTCAGTTTTCACACTTACAAGTGTAGCTGATTGTAACACTTTGATCACAAACTCCAAACAGCACTTGATCTCCATAAATTTGTTTCTAGGAAGAACTATAAGAATAATTAAGAATTTTCATGCTGCTAAAGTGAAATATTTTTGAGGTAAGTATAATGTACTTGTCATGCCTGAAGTCTGCAGTACACTTTCTCCTGGGGTGAAATGTCTTCTGTCTCTGTATCTCTGGTCTTGCCAGTACTCTTAATGTTGTTTGTTTTCACCTTCAGGACCATAATATTTGCTCCTGGGATAAAATGTCTTCTGTCTCTGTATCTCTGGTCTTACCAGTACTCTTAATGTTGTTCTTTGTTTTCACCTTCAGGACCATAATATTTGAAGTTATCTTCTCACATTGGTCTTCTCAGACCGAGTTCCCCTTCTTGTTGAATAGTCTGCCTGTCATCGTCCCTATGGTGTTAGCTATGGGCACTGTCTGTGTTTAATCTCAACTGCTATAATTATTGTAATTGAGGTTTTTGTGTATTCCTAGATTGTTGGGAACACATTTTTAGAAATGTTTGGGGATTGAGGGTGCATATCCAGACACTTCTTTTAGAGGTGCTGAAAGTGAGACAGTTGCTGAATCTGGACAGTCCAAATAAGTCCAAATTAAGAAAAAAAAAAACAAAAACAAACCACCAAACAAAACTCTGACTCTTATTGTCCAAAGTAGGAGGGCAGCAATCATGCCACAGTCTCACTACAGAAATGTGATTCTGCCATCAGTCTCAGCTTCATTAGCTTTCTGTCTAGTGCCAAATCTGAATCAGAAGTCTTCCTAACTTCTCTACTTTCCCATTAAATTGCTTCATCATCCCTCACAGAACTCACAAACCCAATCTCTACGTTGCTAACTCTTTTTTCAGCTGTTAAAAAAAAAAAGGCCTCTCTGGTGCCATGAAGCTTTCTGTTTCTGGAGTTAAAATATTGTACAACACACTTTCAGTACCTCTCTATTTTCTAGCAAGTTACTTTTTCTCTTGGTTGTTCCTACAAACTGCTGAGTGTTCAGACCTGTAGTGTGTAAGAGTTTAGACCTCCAGTTGATTTCAGTAGGACTTTTCAAATTCCAAAAGACTGAACATAAGAACAACTTCTCTGGGTCAGACCAAAGGTTTGTCTGAATCAGTCACTTGTCTTGGCAGTGACCAGCATCAGAGTAGAGGAAAGACAGTAAGTATATAGTGATATTTCCCCAAAATGCTCTCCCAGCTTCCAGCAACTTTTCAGAGCAGGAACTTAAGCCAAACATAGCCTCTTTGTGTTCAATTGTACATGCTTAATTCTTCCATTAATTTTGTGATATCACTTTTTGTGTCCCTGTAAACTTTTAGCATCTTTTAGTTCTACAGATTAACTACATAGTATGAAGCAATACCTCCTTGTGTTGGTCTTGAACCTGATGCCTCCTAGTTTTTGTCTGCCTGAGTGTCTGCCTGTAAATAGCTCTCATCTATTTTTCTTCTTCATACTGCAAAAACTGATTGGCCTGCCTATCTATCTGCATGCAGTAGACTCCTGTATATGTTGTTGTTCCTCAAATAGAATCAATTCCATACCTGTGCTGCACATAAATGTACGTTAAGTGATGAATAGGAATCATGGTATTGGCATCTTGCTAGACTGAACAGCAAAATAAATATAACCTATTAATTGATTAAATGGCTGAATCCTGGTAAGCATTGTATATTCCTGGATTTCAAGCTAATTCTCTCTTTTTATTTGAATCTTTAAACTTTTGCTCATAGTTCTTTAATTTGTGAAATGTGAATCACATGCAGCTTATCATTTCAGTGTTCAAAATCCAGCAGATATATTGAGATAGGAATCAGACAGGCTTTCAGGGTATAATACCAATGCTGCTAAGGATTAATATTTTCTTATCTTTGAACTTTCCAGTCTGTCTATATACCTGGCTGGGCTTATCCAGTATTTCTCACTCCTTTATCTCATTAGTGGATTCAGCTGTTACCCTCCCTTCTCTTAGCCTGCTAGTTAGCTCTTTTAGCCTAACACAGGTTAGTTTCTTGACCAAACAGTTTGTTAATATGCTGGTCTTTTGTCTTCATGAACTGTTCTTGTGACTGTATGTGCATCAATGTAAAGCAACTGGTAATATTTATTTGTGTAAGAAGCTGTCTCAATTATGTTTATTACACAGGAGAATTAGTGCAGGGGGAGGGGAATATGCTTTCTTTAAGGGATCTGTAGATAGGAAAATTAATTAGTCACGTAGACTACAGCAGAGTAAGCAGGCAGGTGCTATGCAGTACTTGTGGGAGGATGCAAGCTGCTCGACTCATTCACTACTCCAGACCAGTCCTTGTATGTGAGTAAGCTACAGCAAAGCCCCTTGGAGACAAATACCTTGTCTATGTGATGGAGATGCAAATACTGCGGCAAAAAGTTCCCAAGAGGAAAACGTGAGGCTAGGAGACGGAAAAAGTGAAAATTACAGAAAGATATTCATTGGAAAGATGTTTTTCCCTTGTTTCTTTTTTAAAGAACTTCACTTTTGAGACGTGTGGGAGAATGTTTTCAGACAGTTCTAACATATTTTATTCTCCCCTCATCTCTTTGCTGTTCATTCCTTTTTAATACACTGGGGTTTTTTCACCTTTTCCTTTCTACCTTACTCTTTACCCTCATTGTTCAGCCTTCAATTGCTTTCTATTTACCTTTTCTTTGGATCAGCTATTGAAAGTAAGCAACTATTTTTGGTGTCTCACTAGCACTTTTGGAAGCTTTCTTCTTGCCTCCCAGTTTCTGGTTACAGAAGCATGACGGTTATTGTGAAAGCAATATAGTAAATAATGTAATCTGTATGTTTATATAGTTGATGAATATAATAATTAAGGCAACTGCAAAGTTTTAGCATACAAATAAAAAAACACTGTCTGCACTTTAAACTTACAAAGCTGCACACAGGCAGCTTCAGAACACCCACCAGCAGAGGTGCCAACAACAGAATCAGATATCACTGCTGGGGAAAAAATACATTCCTGAGTTTGACATCTGGGTCTTGCAGCTGGACTGACTAGAAGAAGAAAGGGAAACAGTACAGACTGTCATCAAAAGGAGGTAGTGGTGCCAAGTGAGCATGGAAATTACATACAGATGCTACTTTTTTTTACTGAAGACAAATAGCTCAACTATATTAAAAAACAACAGCAGCAACATCCAAAGATGTGCTTAGAAGTGCCTGATGGGTAAAAGAGCATTGCTTTTTTGTTAAATACAACTGGCTTGTAACTGGAGATGGGAGATTTTGAGGTTGAGCTTATAGTTGGGTACACCTTAACATACGAACAAATATGCCTGAAAGCATTTTTAGGTATAAAAAGGCAAAGAACAAACATGGTGTATTCTGTTTTCTGAGTAACTCATTGTTTTGGCTTTCCAGCCTGATACTTCACTTTGCCATATATCACTCTTGCTCAGCACATCAGTTAACCACACAGGGCCCACTGTAATGACTCTTGTGAAAAACCCCAACTCTCTGTTGCAATAATTACTCAGAATTACTTAGATAGCTGTGATGGAGAAAGTCAGTGTGCAAGAGACCCTGCATTGGTGTTCTGATCCAAAGTGTATCAATCCAGTGAGAGTCTCCACTGATTTTAGCAGGTGTTTGAATACAGTTCTAATCTAATGTTATTAATTTCTGTTTAATAGGCCTGAGTGAGGGTATGGTGACTGGGATGACTGGGTGTTATAAGATTCACTGGAGAGGGATGTTGTACCTTAGTTCTGCCTTTTCTTTTTTAAGATTGCAGGAAAGTGGTACTTTCATTGAACCATTATGTTCTGTCTCAAATGCTTGATTACTAATTATTGTGGTGAAAAATATTATAATAGGACCCATTTTATGCATATAATCTTCACTATACCTTGCTTGTACTTCTAATTGGTGTATCATGTATCAATTGATAACTGTATTTGCCTGTATATAAAATCCCTGAAACTAGTTACTGGATGGACTATTTTCCCTTCCTTTGTGGCTAGAGTTAGTGTCATAAATCCTTTCTTTTTTTGCTGAAAATGTAATATATTTCATTTTACTTTGTTTCTTTATTGTGCACATTAGGTATGCTCTGATTCCTGTCTTTCAGTCAAGATACAACTTTCCTAGAACTATGTGATTTAAGGATCTCAACAGAGAAATAATGTATTCTCACAAATAAGATGGAAAAAGTAATCCATACTTTAAGGTGTTTTAGGAGTTGCTTGGCTGAGCAATGTGAACTTCTGGGGAAGACAGATAATCAGGTATATCCCCTAACATCTATGTAGTACTGTGTGATGCATAATAACTGCTGTGAATACAAAATTATTGTGCGCCCTCTTTGTGGAAACTGTGCAGTGAGGGCAGTAAGAAACCAAGAAAAGCAATTAATATAAAAACTCATTAGGGATTCTCTGTCTGGAAAAAGTACTGGCAACAGTGTTAGCTAGGCTGTGACTAGACACGGGATAATGCCATAGAAATAAAGAAGGAGGAGGAAGATTGTTTGGCTCAGAAATTTAACGGGTTAAAGAGCTATTTCTCTTTGAGATCCAAGAGTAATCAGTCTTGGAAATATTTGACAGCTATCTGTCAAGTGTTAATTGTCTTGAAATAAATTAATGGTCTAAATCTATCGTACAATGGAAAGGTGTCCATATACTGGAATCGGTTATGTTGAAATCCTCAGCAGCAAAGCTGGACAATCTAGGGTCCTAATGATTTTCCCTTGTTTACAGAACTACTCCCAAGAAAATTGTAATATCAGTGCTGCAATTTTTTCTGTAAACGTGTACAGGTTGTACAGACTCCAGGAGCATCAAATCAGGCATCTGCTACAGCAATAAATCAACCTTAATTAATACAACTGTGTCATTGCCATGGTATTGGATTTTAGAAATAGAGTATCTAAGCCTTCTTTTTCTATTACCAGACCTTCAGCATCTGCAAGGAGATTCCAGGCTACTTTGCTAAGAAGAGTAAATGGGAATGCTTAACTGGGGAGTAAGTAATTGCATAGGTGGCTTTGAAATTCTGTCAACTGACATACTTGAGGAAAGGTAATGTAGTTTGGCATCTAAGTATCTTCACTGAAGGACACTTTACATAATATACTAAGTGAAAGGAAAAAAGCTTGAACCCAAATCAATCCTGTACAAACAAGACCTTTTCTTGTTTAGCTTGTATTATAACTTGCTGTCTTGGTGCTATCTGAAGCAGCATCAATGGGTCTTGCTACCATTTGGGAAACCTGTGTGTATTTCAGTCACACATTGTTCTTGCAGGATTTCCTTAGGCTAAGATGCAGAAGTGAAAGAGCTCCATTTAAGAGAGTCTGTGAATAACTAGGAAATGAGCATCAAACTAGGCATTATCTGAAGATGTTTGTTAACATGCAGGATGTTCCTTAAGGCCTCTATCTTGAATGAGAAGAGTTTTTATTCAGGATTGCTTTTTGAAAAAGCAAGAGTTCTTTTGCATGCATGTCACTATGGGCCCTACTCAGGCAAAGAATGCTATTTGATGCTCTTGGCACACGTCTGCTTCTCCAGTTTCCTTGGATATACTGCTATATGCAGCCGTATTTGGAAGAAGATTATACATTTTTGTTAGTGAATGGCACAATTTATGATCTTGCATATTTGCCTATAAACTACTCCTATTGCAAAGTCATCTCATAAATAAAAACTGTGGATCGCTGCTGAGGGATCTCTAGAGGAAAAAAATATTGTGGAGAGAAGGCTCTGCACTTCCACTAGAAGATCAGCTGTGACCCTTCCCTTATCTTGATAAAAGCCTACATTTTGTATATAGTTGAGAAAGAGAAATAACCTTTGTATAGGCAGTAGGCTTTGCTTTCTAGGGAATGTTAGAGGAAAATGCTTTCTTTTATTGTGTAGTGGAATGACAAGCAGCTGGAGAAGCAAGTTTTAGAAGGGTTCCAACTCGAAAGTACAGACTAGGATATAAATAAAATTGAAGTTTTCCTGTCAAAATATAAGATTACAACTCAAAGCATAATCAGTTGCATTTGTGTGTGTATGTCTCTGTGCTTGTGTGTATGAATGAAGAAGACAAAGAATATATCTTTCCAGCAGAATGTTCTTACTTGAGGCCTTGCCTACAAAATTTATGCCAATGAAACAAATCTAGGTAGCTATACTGCTGTAATTTTTTTGTAATATTGACAGAGTCTCAGAAACAGCTTAAGAGAAGAGAAAGTAATTAACCTTTAGACTGTGAAATCCTTAAACTGTGAAAGCCATCTACTAAAAAGTTACAAAGGCATAAAGTGTGTCCTCATTGATTCAGAGACAAAAGGGATCTATTAATACATTCAGTCTTGTGTTCTTTGTTTAAGCATTACCATAATCTCTAGGGTAGCAAAGACTCAGAAGAATATACACGCTATGTTCATGTTTATCTAATTTAGAGAGAGATTCCTAACTCAGCAGACAGTTTTTGTATATCAAAGTCAAAGGTCCTAACATATGTCAGCCTTCTGAAACAGATGTTATACATTTGATATCTAATAAATAATTAAACATTGGATTAAGCAAAGCTCCACAGAATATAGATTTGGCCTATTTAATACTTGGAAAGGTACTTATTTTTGACAAAGATAATTTAGATAATGATTTTAATAAGGCAAAGTGAGTTTGTTGACAAGATTAACTTTGGAGGTTATGTCAGTTTATGTTAATTCAGTGCAAAATCACACTGGGATACTAAATACATTAACCATTTTCCACTTTGTGCCCACTGACTTGTAAATCTTGAATTATTAGGTTTTTTACTTTAGATTATCAATCTAACACCCTATTTTGGATGGAATACGATCTTCAAAAATGTTAAAGAGCAAAAGCTATCCAGTTACATGGTCTTCTCAGCTACTTTAATTTAGAAGTGAAACCATCCTGTGCTATATATGAAGATACCTGCAGTTTAAAAACAATAGAAGTGTGGCTACACCAGTGTATGTGAACTAATTTCTCATCCTTTCCAAGTCATAAACAATTAACTGTTTCTTTTCCATAAACCCTGAATCTCTGTTGTAATGTAATGGAACAAATACAAAGCATCTGGAAAGAAAATAATTATAATAAAATTAGTCTTTCCAATTAGAGGAAATGGTGGGCCTTTCCCTTGATTTAGAGTTATAATAATAATGTGGAATCTGATTTAAAAGGGGCTTATGGTTGCATTCATAAAACTGGGAGGCATTAGGATTGACATGACCTCTTAGGTATCTAAAGAAATCACAGACCTACAGAGGTAAGAATATATCATTAAGTCCTGAGCTGACAGCATTTTTTATTTCTACTGACCTCTGGTTGGATTAAGTCGAGTCATCAGAAAATAATTCCATTTCAAGCAGCTGAGCATTGTTATCAGGTTTTGCTGGTTCAGGATTAAGTGTACCTCAGTGGCTAAAGAGCTCGTTAGGATGAGCTGTTGATTCATTTATGGAGTCTGTGAAAAGAGTAAGGGGGAAAACATATTGTAGCTGTATTATTTCTGGTGTAGAACTTCTTAATTACTGGTGTATGAATATAATCTACAGCTGTATTATCTAAACTTAAAACTTAAAAAGCTTTTGTTGATTTCTAGCAGATCTAAGTACTTAAATATCTTCTACTGCTAATGTGGAGAACCATTTCAAACGTGATAATACCAAAGTAGATCTGCCTAGCCCCTAGGAGAAGCCATAAACAAAGAAAACACTTCTCAGATTTTTCCAAAGCACAATGCTTACTCCTATAGGTGCTGTTTTAAACGCACTCTTAATCCTATACAAAACATTGAGGAGCAGGAGGAGGAGTCCTCTTGCAAAAACAATGTGCCTTGTCAAGGGACATGGTGCAAAAGCTCGGGTTTCCCTGCAGTTGAAGAGAACCACTCTCTCCTGGGAGGGTGCTTAATCACCATGCTGTTGGATTTGGTGGGGTGCTTTGTCTTGTGAGTCCTTTTCAAAATGTTTAACTTTGCATAAATAAATATTCACTGAGTCAGAGAGAGACAAATTCTATAGCCCAGTGGTCAAGACAGTCAGCATGGATAAAGGGACAGGTAATCACAGCTGCTTCTCTGGCTGCATTGATTTCTGAACGGGGTTAACAGCACCAAACATCACCATTGCCAGTGCCACCTCAGGATTTCAATACCATGTTCCACTTTGTGTACATGTACCTGCATTTTCCTTACGAGGAATGGCTTACAGAGGACATAACGGGCCCCAGTTTGGCTGGCAGCTGAAAGGGTACATGTAAAGTGTGTGGTACCAAAAGCAGAGGATTTTAAAATAGGTTACCTTTAGAAATGGAAAGTGTTCTAAAGAGATATAAAAATCTTTGCTCTGATTTTTAATTGTTACTGAAACTGGTGAATGAGTGAACAGGATCTCTTTCAGACACCTGGGTAGCAGAGTGGTTCTTAAATATCACACACAAAGGATCTTGTATCCTTCATCTGTCACAGTTTTTATTACTAAGTCCCCACCAAGTACTTGATGAGGGGGCAAAATTTCTTAATAATCCCTCCAGATGAGCTTGTATTAAGAAGCAGTAGATTAAAGGATTTGTGGCTTGGTTGACTATTCTCTGGGCTGAAGCATGGTTGGACTGTTGGGTTCATGTTCACTGCACTGAGTGTTCACGCAGCTGCCAGGGTCTCCCCTTCGCTGCAGAGTATTGAAAGAGCCACGTAGCTCAATACGTTCAGACTGTATGGTCTGAGTATATTTAGTTTGGCTTCAACATAACTGGGCTGGCTGTGTTTCTTCAGTGGAACTAAGTTTGCATCTGAGGCAGGGATCTAATGGTTTTTTCCTAAGCTGATTTCATACCAAGAGGCAATTTCTTCATTCATTAGTTGATAAGTTATTTATAAGAAGGAGAGAGTAACAGCATAATACTTAAACTTATTATTATTATTATTATTAGGAAATGGTGTTAAAATTTAGTGGTTGTTAAATAGGAGAAAACCTGCTCTCTACTTTTTAGGGTTTCTACTTTTAAAAATCATACAAATATCCATCACATTGAAAAGTCCTGTGGACTATATGTAAGAAGGTAGAGTTGAATGTGTCTTAACAAATAGCTACATTACATCTGATGAACAACACAGGTTATAATCAAGAACATGATTAATCACGCTATTACAGGTCTCTTCAGTTTAAAATACTGCTATTCAGGACCTCTTTCTTGAGCCTTGTTTCAGGGAAAAATTGTCCACAGGACTATGGTCATGTAGTCAATAGGTAATCATATTTTGGTTATGAAGGAAGCAGCTCATGTCCCTCAAAGAGGGGCATCTGTTCTCTTCGTACCTTTATAACCTCTTACCCTCTGCCTGAGAACTATTTAGCTGTTTGCTTAAGGAAGTTTTGACAAGATACCTAAACCAGTCTGGCAGCTTGCTGCTCCCAAAAGACAGGGTCCCACTTCATTGCTTCCCCCACAGCTCCCAGGTGTGTGATTGCATCCTCACTCTTGCAATTGCTTTGGCTTTTGACTTCTTAGTGAGCCGATTCAGTTCACTACGCTGGCTGAAATCCATTCGCTTTATTTTGTTGGTTCCTTTTCTGTCACTGGCAGGCTTCACAAATGCCAGGAGTCAAATTAAGAACTCATTGCTGCTGAGAGAAAAAGTGCAAAAATGTGTGTTATAACTGTTCTTTCTTTGCTGAGCCACGTGCCTGAGTGATTATTTTTTTTATCTTGGATGTAGTTAGCCCTTTTTCTGAGCTAACTTCACTAAAATGGTATAAAACGAATTAGAAAAAAATAGATACTGTCTGTCTATTTAGTCAATTAAGTCTGTTCAAAAGAAAGTGTGACTGATTCAATAGGTAATGCACAGCAGGAGACGTCCACAGAACTAAGAATTGGAGAGTATTGAGGATATCAAATGAAAGGATTAGGAGAAGAAGGGAGGGAGGGAGAGAGGGAGTCTGAAGACCTTCCCAGCAGAGGAAGTTAGATTGCTTCAAATTCCTGTGAAACTCCAATCTTCAAGAGCTGCACTGGCTTGCCAAGGAGTCACATGAGCAGCAGAAATTGAGGGGTATGCACAGTTAAGAGTAAAGGAGAGAAGGAAGGGGACTGTGGGGTGTGAGACTGTCCTTTTTCGTCCTACTGATTAGTAGATCATAGAATCATAGAATGGTTTGGGTTGGAAGGGACCTTAAAGATCATCCAGTTCCAACCCCCCTGCCATCAGCAGGGAAACC
>NW_010303404.1:12619-21302 GCF_000700745.2 Antrostomus carolinensis
CTTGAAACGCTGCGGGGGAGGACCAGCCACAGCTTCTCTGGGCAACCTGTTCCAGTGTCTGACCACCCTCACAGTGAAAAACTTCTTCCTAATATCTCATCTAAACCTCCCCTCTTTCATTTTAAACCCATTTCCCCTTGTTCTGTCATTAACTGCCCTTATGAAAAGTCCTTCCCCAGCTTTCTATCGGCCCCTTCAGGTATTGGAAGGCCGCTATAAGATCTCCCCAGAGCCTTCTCTTTTCCAGGCTGAACAGCCCCAACTCTCTCAGCCTGTCCTCATAGGAGAGGTGCTCCAGCCCTCGGATCATCAATCCGCTCAGTTCCCTTGTGTCAGCACGATATGAGTGCCCAGTTCCATGCAGGGTGGCACTGCTAAAGGATCACCACAATGGGGTTGGGGAGAAAGGCAGCAAGCAAAGGGGGGTGGGGACATGAACTGAAAGGCCATGGAAAGGAAGGTAGTAAGTACTAAGAGGTAAGGGAGAGCAGGAACTCATTTCATCTACTTTGCTGCCAAGTTACATCTAACATGAAACCGTGCCCTTCTTCCCTTTTATTCATGTTGGAGACTCTAGCTTCTCTTACCACTGCATTCCTGTACTGAGTTCCAGCAGTGCACTTAACACTTGTATAAGGGATGTAATTCCTCCACCAAAGAGCAGGAATAATCGATTTCAGGCTTGCAATGAACCTAATATTGACAAGACACATCTATTGCTGTCACATTAAAACGTGTCTATAAAAACCCAGAATTATTCTCTTACTTTCCACAGATTTTAGACACAGAGTTGATCTGTGGAAACTGAGGTCTTCTACTACTGAGCATACCAACATTTCTCTCTTTGGTGTCATGTAGACAGACTTGGCAGAATGGATATTTTTAAAGATATTTTAAATATTAGATATTGTCCCTAAGGAAAAGAAAGCAAATATTAGCCTAAGAGGGGGCAGTATTGAAAAGAGGTAACCATAAGAAAGGTGACAGGTGGGATGTCCAATAAAGGTTGAGTAGTTGTGAAAGAAGAGTTCAGGAAATAAGTTCTATTTGAACTTTTCAGGTTTATTTTGTAATATGTCTGTTGAGGAGTGTCATGCTCACCTTTGGCAAGGCGATACATTAGGAGTATTACCAGTGATAATTGTTGCTGTCCAGTCTTATTGTAGCCTTGCAGAGTGCATCAGCTGGGATTTATGGACAGCCCGTGTCCTTGTAGCTGTGTTGCCATCAGTGATGACACTCGCACGCAGGTAAGGGGCCCCCTCAGCCTTTCTTATCCAGACCTCTCTTATCTAGACCAGAGATCTGCCCGATTACAGCATGCTGAATAGGAAAGAGCCAGGAAAATAATAAAGTGTGTTGTGTTTGCACTTTAAGAAACTTGAGAATAAAACCAATCTTTGAGTTTAAACTTTTCATATGATATAGATGTCATTTGTCTTTTGGCTAAAGAAAAGCAGATGTTGGAAGGGAAATGCACATGAAAAGACATAGAAACTGTTATGAAAGCTGTATTTTTTTAACAATTTTTTTAACAATTTTTTAACAGTTTCTCTTTACTTTTTCTTACTTGTCCAGGATATTGTGTGTAGCCTTAACAGCACAGAGCCATTAAAAATTCTATAAAGATATATTTTTAAAGGAAAAGTCACGTAGAATAGAAGCTGTGAGAAGAGGATGGTAGAAAAAAAAGGCAGCATCAACACAAAAAAACCCCCAAACTCAAACGAAACCAAACCAAAAGCTGAAGAACTCTTTACAATGTAACCCTTCAAAAAAATGTCTCACAATTTCTACTTAGTTTGACAAGTTTGTGTGGTGAGAATCTGTTCCTGGTGTGAATTCCAAAAGATAAGGATATTTAAAATGTTGACCTATTTCTTTCAAACACTATCCCACTGAAGACAAATTACTGTCAGCCTGTTGATAGCTGGGTATGCAAAGCTTGCATGCCTTCAGTAAGAGAAAACCATTCTGCTGAACATTTATTTCTGTTACATTCATGAGAAAAACTCCACCTGCTCCATCCTGGAAGATTTAATTTCTTGTAGATCTCGGAATGCAGCTGAAATCAGAGGAACTCATAATCTTCATTTGTAATTGATTTGGGCTATAAGGATTTACACTCTACGAAGCAAAATTCTTGAGGTACTCTGCTTTCTCTGAATTCCGTGGGAGCTTGTCACTAAAGCTGCTTGTCCTTTTAAGAAAATAGTAATTTTAATCAATGCCTACTACATCTGTAATGAAACCAGACTCCTCTGAAGCCAGTAGTAGCTGTGCTGGAGCCTGGGTCATTTGTATCAATAACTGAAAATGGTGCTTATAATCTACATTGCTATATATATATGTAGATATATTTATGTCAAAAATATATAGAGATAAACACCAAATATGCTTATAATCAACTGCTATCAAAATATGTTTTCAAAAACAATAAGCATAGCATTGTTTTGTTCTATGTCCTGTTAGAACTAGAATGGTGGGAGGATAGTGACAGTGTTGATGTTAAAACAAACGATCTTTAAACTTCATTCTGTTGATTAAAGCTTTTTGGACAAAATTAAGAGTGACAGAAAATTTTTTTGCATAAAGAGAGAAAAGAATTTAAGAAATCTGTGCCTTTCTTTATATGAAATAATCCCAGTGCTCATGTAATTTCAATTGACACGTGATTTATGGCTGTGAAAAAGAGTCTGTATAGCTCTTTCAAAACATAAAGTGAGGGAGTGGCATCCTTTGAGCAAGAACTCTGGTGCCCTATCTGCTCAAGTGTTTCCTAAGTTTCAGCACTATGAGAATATGAGAATACTCCATTGTTAGGAGAATTTGGAGGCATGCCTGGCTCAAGGAAGTACTTCCTCGTCATGCTGTTTCCTTTCCCAAACAATATAAAAAATGGCCTTTTCAACCAAACATCGAGAGGTGGTCACTTTGTACATTGTCCAACTAGAGCTCAACCATCACAAGATAAACCATTCATTTGTATGAATGGCTCCATGTTATTGCTGCTACTTCCTTTTTATTTTCGTGGTGATTTTGTTTTGATTTATGTATATGCATAGAAGTTGAACCCCCTGTATAATGATTGTGTCATAAGACTAGCCAAGAAAAAAACAAGGAACTCCACCTTCCCCACTGCCCTCTATATCCTGCATACATTAGCTCTGACACCCCCACTACCACCACTCGTCTGTTCACATGCTCCTCAAACATGGACTCTGTACAACCTGATTAGACAGAGTAACAAAACTCCATACCAATAATGAATTATACTGTAATTTTATCCTACTGCTTTAAGTATTCTAACTTGACTTCCAAACAGCATTTCAGAGGAAGCAAGTTCATGTACAAGTTCTGTTCTTGGTTTATCCTTGTGTGATCCAAAGGATTTCTGACTAATCTTAGGCACTCCAAAAGTGTGCATTATAGTATTAGGTGAATATCCATCTTTTAGTGCAGCATTTTGCCGTTGGCATGTTGTAACAACCATGGTAAAATACTTAGTGCCTCCGTTCTGTGGACAGAGTCTTTGTAAATACATTATAATGTACTTAATACCTTTGTAAATATATTAAAAATATTTTAAATTACCAGGTAATGTTTTTAACTGTTTTGTAACCAATATTCACTGGTACTCACAATTGTTTTCTGTTCTATGTCTTGAGTTGTGTATTTAAAATTACTTGGGCACAGCTATTATTTTATGACATCAAGAAAGTGTTTGTGTGAGTCTTGAAGAATGTAATTATGATTCTTCTGTATACTAGAGAGGAGTAATTTGGAAAAAGACATGAAAAGTCTCTTGGAAAACTTTGGAAAGTTCTTGATGTATGTGGATTAGTCCAAAGTATAAATTATAAAATTAGGTCTATTCACCTCTGTCACTGAATTTACCCATTGAGAAATGCATTTACTGAGACTACTTTTGATTTACAAAGGTGAAAAAAAAGTCACAGCCTCAACAAAAATAAGCTTAAAGGTGATTTTGTTTTAGAGGGGAATAAATTCATATTTTTTACCAACATGATATATTTGGAATAGCTCAGTGGCTTTGAGAGAAATTTGCCTGATTTGCTCTGACTTACTCAGAGGTAAAAGGACAGAACTGGATTAATAATTTCTTACTATGTTTCCTCATGACAACTTAACTCAATTTGCAAATATTTGCTCTGTAAACAGTACAAATATATGTTATATTTATAGATATATAAAGTCATTTAAAAATAAATACATGAGGCTTTTGACTAATTTTTCTTGTTGGAGCGAAACTCCAGTGATGTTGCAGTTTCTTTTCAAGAAGTCCTTCTGTCCAGAGTTTCACTAATTCTACTGAAAACAATGGCAGTGGTACAAAACTAATGTAGGTCTCGTCCCTCTGGGGCATGGGTTATGTTTTGATTTTGCTAATTTATTTTCTGCACAAATGCTTTATCTTGTTTGTTTAAAGTGTCTTTTTAGTGGTCTTTGGCAGTAACGTGGGCTGCTGAATTTATTCTATCTTGCACCCTCTTCCCTGCTAACTCTCTGCTTGAGGTAAGAGTAGGCTGACTGAAGTATAATGGGAATAATCTAAATTAATGCTAAAGGGCTTTAAACATTTCCTCAACAAATAAGCAGCAGTGTGTTGATAGCCAGTAAGTACTTTATAAGTGCAATTAAATCCCAGTGATTGATTGGGCTGGGTTGGAAACCAGAATCATTTAGAACAAGAAATTCTTCACGGGGAAGCCCTCACTAAATTAAGAAAACACACAAACCAACAACAAAAATAAACCATTTAAGAAATTCTGCTCCTTTACCATGTTTTCCTCATTTCTCAGCTCTGCTAACGAGGAATGACTTGATGAAAGTGAGACCTTTTGTTTCCGGAGGATGCATCTTTTCCTGTTGTTAATTTATGTTACGTGAAGATACACATTAGTGTTGAACTGATCTTAAAGTTTAGTTGCTAAAAGGGGAGTCCTGCTTCCTCTTCCTTTTATCTCACTTTTCTCTCCCTTTGCTTGGCTTCAGGTGACAGGGTCTTGCACTTTTGTCGTGGTTGTTGGATTCCTCATTGAGCTCATTCAATTCATTGCATTACTGGAAAAATAGGTTTTTTTCCTGCCAGGTTAGTTTTGTGCTGGTTCAGCAAACTGCATCTGCTCAACATAGAATCAGGTGCCCAGTACGGTCATTGCAAGGGAAAAACTGTGCAGGATGCAGCCAAGGTTGCAGCCTCCTGACTGTAGAGGAGGAGGGAAGTTGGAAACAAAAAGGCCTTGTATTTATGAAAATATCTGAAGTAAACCATGCAATTTAGTGTGTAGTTTAACATAGTGGTACATGCTTTACAAAATCACTAGGGTGCCGTGCTTGTGCAAATGCATTCTTTCTGGGTAATATCATTGGAATATCCAGGTTGCTTATTTCAGTTCTGTGTGACTAGTAGGTATAGTTTATTTCTTGGATTTTTTACTTCTAAACCATTTATTATTTTTAGATCAGTAACAGTTGCGTTTGTTTTTTAAATATATGAACATGCAAATATTCTCAATAGCTCTGTCCTTTTGGGTATTCATTACTTTTGAATGCACTCTACTATCATAAAGATCTGACTAACTTAAATAATATTTCAGTATTAATACACATTCTGGAGCGTTATAAAGAATGTTAAGATTAATATATAATCTTGAGAGAAATTGGATGTAGACAAGTTAAGATTATTATATTATCTGAAGAAAAACTGGATGTAGACAAGATAGAGAAGCTCCATAGAGAAAAAGCACTCATCTTCCAGGAGATACACCGATAACTTTATTTCTAGTCTAAAGGCAAAATCAAATAGCAAAATGGCTTTGATTCAACTACCTTTTTATTACTATTAACATGTGAAACTAAATTTAGAAGAACAGCAAAAGGCAGAAGAAATTTAGGATTGACTTTATATGCATGGCATAAAGGTTAGTCACATGCAGTAATCTTAGTTTGTCTCCTAAGAAGCTGTAAACTTTAGCAATTGCATAAATAGATTGGTTTTCATTTGTAGATCTTTTGCCCTCAAAAAGTTCTTTGTTTAAAGTGATTGTTTAAGTCATTCTAAAGATAATGTTAACTGGGGTAAGTGTATTCTGCTGAAAAAAACAAATGACTTGGAACTCACAGGTGTCAAGTGAATCATCAGTATGTACTGAAACTCATTTTCCTGCTTTTCATACAAGAGCCTTGCAATTTTCAAAGAAATTATTGTGCATTGAGAATTGTACGTATAAGCACCGAGAAACACATCTAACCAGAAATAACAATACCACTCAAAATAACTTTTTGTCATATAATTTTATTTACCTTGAACAGGAAATTTTGCAAACCATTCATTATTGAAAGTGGGGAAAAAAACCCCCCTAGCATACAACAGAAGAGGCTTTGGTTATAAGTGCCATTTCTACAGCAGAATTAAGCTATTGTAAACCAAACATCTTGTAGTAAGGTAAAAATCTCCAGCCAAAAATTTTTTAAGAATTTAACAGCAACACTGAAAACATTTACATATAAACAACAGAGAAATATTTTCTAAACTTTTTAACAGTCACTTGCTACAATCCAGAAGTGTTTAGTTCACATATCTATACATACAGACAAGCACTAAAACTTTTGTGAACTACCCACTTGTCCACAGGACCTGCCTAGACAGTTTGTCATCAATACAAAAGGGTTTTTTTTATATAAATAAGTCAATTAAACTTCACAAAGACTAAAAGAAACAATATAAAATTCCCAACTGTAAATAAATCTGTACATTATGGTCAGTCTTGTTTTTCTGAAATCTTGCACAACTTTAAAGTGTCTGTTTATAAAATGATGGCAAGGAGCAGCGTTAGCTGGAATGGAAACTTGAAGACTCGGACTCTGTAGAAACAGAAGAGTGTCCCCCACGTTTGCTTTTTGAAAGAATCTTGAGGCTTGATCCTCTGCTAACTGATGTCAAGGCATTCTGTGCCGACGTTTTGAATTTGGCCCCCAGGAAGGCATACAGAATTGGATTCAGGCAACAGTGGAAGAACGCCAGGGCTTCGGTAATGGAGATCCATTTATGCACTATCGTCTCCAAGCTGCAGCGATGCCTGATGACTCCTAGCAAGATGAACGTGTCAATGCTGATGCCGATATAATAGGGCAGCCAGCAGGCAAAGAAGGCGAGGATGAGGATAACCGTTGTCTTTAAGGCTTTGCGCTTCTGGTGGCCTTTTGAATGTGACAGCTTAGATATTATAATACAGTAGCAAGTCAGGATTACGAGACCAGGCAAGACAAGTCCCACCAAGATATGCTGAAATCTGAAAGAAATCAGCCAGTTTTCATGAGGGTACATGCGATCACATAGATACTTTCCTTCTACTTCACTAGTACTGGCAAAAATGATATCAGGCACTGTTAAAAGCACAGCTGGTAGCCACACGCCTACATACACCACCTTCTCAGCCAGCAGCTTTCGTGGTCGCTGGCTGTTGGTAGCGTGGACTATTGCCAGGTAACGATCTAAACTTATAAAGGCCAAAATCAAGACACTGCTATAGAGGTTGACGGTGTAAATGACGTGAACTGCCTTACACAGAACATTCCCAAAGTACCAGCTTATGGCCGCATCCACAGACCAGAATGGCAAGGTGATGACGAAAAGGAGGTCAGCCACAGAGAGGTGCAGCCTGTATTTATCAGTCATGCTTCTTTGTTTCTTCTGGTAGCCCATAACAACAATAACCAATCCATTGCCGATTATTCCCGTTACGAAGATGATGGAGTAGATCGTTGGCAAGAAGATCCGGTTGAAATCAGCGTTCTCATGCTGAAAGCATGGCTCTCCGTAGTCTCCATAATCACCTGAGCCAATCTCATCCGTGCCATTATCGGAAAATTCAATTATTAACCCAGAGGACAGCTAGAAAAAAAACCAAAAACAAATATAGATGTTAGCTTCTCTGCAAAAGCTCACTGTATGTGACAGTGTGTTAAGAGTTGCCTGAACAGTCTCCATCATCACAAACAGGCAAACTTTTTGAGAAACAGATGGGAAAATACAATTTGAAAAGGTATATATATAAAATATACAGCAAATAAGAACAAGTTCAAGAACTTCCTTTGTCTTTCTCTAAGGAGTAAGATCTTGTAACTAAGGACAGGGGATGAAAGGGAAAAGAGGATGGCTACTCCCAGATATATCACTGGTTCTAGACACTTCAGTGCTCCATCAGATGTCTGCTGCAAATGGAAGAGCCCAGAAGTGTTGGATGTGAGAGGTCAGTCTGTACAGAATACTGCCCATGACATTTGACTCTCACAATAGAGAGCTATAAAAATTCTTTAGACAGAAATTCTGTTGCTCCAAAGTCCCTTCTCATGAAGGGGATGGGGTCAAGGAGAAATAGTAACCTTGGCTGATGGAATAAAGGATAAATAATAGCAAGAATTCCCTGCTGAGAAGCAATTGCCGGTTCCACACAGAGACAAGGGGAAAAAAAAACCCAAAACTAAACAAAAAACAAAGCCCATAAAGAAAAGAGCGAGATGACCTTAGTCAGGCAGGGGAATTCAAACCCCATGGAGAGTCACCACGACCAGCCAGGTTCTCCTCCCTTTGTTCCCCGCCCTTTGCGGCCGCGGGGCAGGGGTGAAGCTGTGCTGGGCTGCAGCCCGGCTGCTGAAC
>NW_010303404.1:21638-22010 GCF_000700745.2 Antrostomus carolinensis
AGGCTCCCGGACCCTGGCCCCCCCCCCGCCGCTCCACAGCCCCTGACCCCCGAGCAGGCTGCGCCCAGGATCCCGCAGCACTTCACACGCACCGGCTCCACGCACGCCGGCTCTAACTGCTCTACCGGCGTTTTCCAGCCCACAAAGGCACCGCAGGTCACTGCCACCGGCGGCCAAGCAGCAACGCCCGAGGGCAAGAGCGGGAGTGCGGGGTTGGCTGCGGCTCTAGCACCGTCCCAAGGCTCTAACTGCTCTACCGGCGTTTTCCAGCCCACAAAGGCACCGCAGGTCACTGCCACCGGCGGCCAAGCAGCAACGCCCGAGGGCAAGAGCGGGAGTGCGGGGTTGGCTGCGGCTCTAGCACCGTCCCAA